>NC_043969.1:2236393-2306537 GCF_902148855.1 Sphaeramia orbicularis | reverse complement strand
GGCGGAGGAAGAGCAGTACCGGGGGAACAGCTCCAGCTCGGGTTGGCCCGTCTTGCTCTCAATGATTACCTGCAAAAGTGGGGGTGGGGGGTGTCAAGTCATTGCAAGGTTATACAAAAAAACTTTTACCAAGTTAAGATCACAAGTTTCCAGGAAAAAAGGAACATACAGGAAGTATATTTCTTCTCTTTAATCCCTTCTGCCTGATGTGTATTTTCACTCTTTTATGTCACTGTTTTTTTAAGATATATTATTTGGTGAGTGAATACTTTTCCTGTCACTTTGACTGTTCATATCATCCAAGGATATCAGGGTCACAACTTTTCACAGCAAAGGTAATTTATCAATTGGTATGTCTACAAAAAATGTTTTCACACACTTAGTTTGCTAATACAGCACAATATAAGACATATGTCATGATGTGCCTTTGTTTTGTCTTTGAAAAAAACTGAATGATATTGTTTGATGCTGATTCCACTTTTTCCTGCTGACTTTTAGAAGCTTACTTGAATAATCACATCATGTTAAACATGAATGTAAGTAGTGTTTGTTTTTGCTCACTCTTACTGGGTGAATATCATGTCATGAAAATTGAAAGAAATCTTTAAAAAGGTTGAAACTCAGTGTCTGAAAACCCTCAAATTCAATAATAAAAAAAGGTGTTTAAGACCTGCATTATGGTTTGATTTATTCCTCAAAAGTGCAGCACCCTCTTAGCAGTGTTACTCCAACATATCTAATAAGTTTTATTCCTCTCCTGGTGTTGAATTTTGTTTTCTGGGTTTGAAGTGGTGATCTGAAAACCTGGTGCACAGAGAACTTCTGAAATGTTAAGCTTCTTTTGCAGATGAACTTTTGCATTGGACTTGCAGATAGTTCTACAAAATGTGTGTGTTGCCAAATCAGTTCTAAAAGATCTTTATACACAACTGTGAGCTTGTGTGTTATTTCTGGCAGTGTTGTCTCACAGCTCAGGTCTGAGGCTTCTTCGATAAACGACATGATATTCACCCCATACACTAAAACTAAGTCTTAATTATTTCTTATTGCACTGTATGTCTTATTCCATTGTAATTCTGGAGCACTATACTTCTTAATTATTTGAACGATTCTTTCCTTCATCATACTTCCTTTTATCTTAACGCACTCTGTATTCTTTTTAATCTTCTAATCTTTTGATATATTCTGTATCTTGTATTGAACTTCAATTTGTTTGAATTACCTTTAGGATGGTAGGAAGTATGCTATATAAATAAACTTGCACTGTCTTGTTTTTGTAAATGATTTAAGTCATGTGTCTATAAACCCTTCCTGTAAAAATCACTCAGTTCTTTCAGTCTTGTGACAAATGAAAACTGGAGAAAGTTAAGAGTGATTCATGTTTTTAAGTCCACACTCGGCTCTTAATAGTCTGGTGTGATGAGAACATTGTTCTTCAGGTAGGGTTCCTACACGTTTCTACAAGTTAAATTACAACCTTTTTAAAACTACTTAGAACAGAATGTAATGCCTATTTCACCATCATACTGCCAAAAATTTGTGACTCTTAGAACTTAGGAAAATATATTTATTTACTCAATGCCTTGATTCCCACCATTACAGGTCATTTCTCATCAGCGGGTGCAAAGTTAACAATAATTGGTTCCTAATTTCACTATAAATTATCAGGGTGGAATGGGTGGAACTGAGTAGACTGATGTTACTTTCTTTGCAATGTGGACATTTAACAGACGCATTTAAACACAAAACAGCGAACAGGATTGTGGAAACATAACTTAAGACCCACCATATCAAATTGAATACCTATAAAGACCTTTTTAACATACTGAATGCAGGTTTGTAAATTCAAGACTTTTAAGACTTTTTAAGACCCCGTGGGAACCCTGTTCAAAGTTTGTGCTGCATCCTTAATGTATGAAAAGTGCTATATAAATAAAGATTAATTGATTGATTGATTGAAAGTTTTCTATGATGGGGACACTGTGCGTGGTCTAACTCACCGGTCGCGGTAGGCCGAGGTTGGCACCGTACCAGTGGTAGAGGGCCCGCCACACCGGCTCTGGCACCGTCTCAAAGTCTCTACCAGGCACCAGCTGCAAGGAGCGCTTCAGCCTGCCACCTTCCAAGGTTAACGTCGGAGCCTGCAGGGGTACAAAGGTCACCATTCGGATATGAGCTCAAAAGACACTATTCTGCCAGATTGAATTAAAGATAATAGACAGAGACAGTGTCCTCATGCTTTGCACACGCTGGCAGGCTGCTGTCATTAAAGTCGAATGCAGAGATAAGACAAAAGAATAAGGAAGCACCATCTGGTCCATGACTGTTTGCCAGCGGAGGAGGAGTGCTTCCTAATTAGTCTCAGATCATTTATATGTCAAACATGAGCTCTGAAATAGATAATGGCAATCTTCTCACACATTGTTGTATTTTTGTACTACAGGCTGAAAACTCAGAAGTAAGCAAGCAAAAGTTTGACTTCATCTTTCAAAGATCTGGATCACATCTAACTTATTAATGTATTGTCTTTTGATCTCCGCGTCACCTTTTGATCCCTGTGAACAGATGAGTTGAGTTTAGAAAGCAAATCCAACACTGCAAAAATCTAAATCTTGCCAAGTGCATTTTTCTGATTTCTAGTCAAAATCTCATCACACTTAAAATAAGACACAATCACCTAAAGAGTAACTTTTCAGTGAGATATCGGAACTTATTTTTAGACAATAGATCTTGAAAACTTGTTTCAAGAAATCTTACCAAGATAATTTTCACATGTTCCATAGGCAGACTTTTTTTTTGCTTAATTCAAGATTTTTTTTTTTTTTGCTTAATTCAAGCAAAAAAATCAGATTTAGATTTTTTCCAGTGAAAGAGAATGTCTGCCACAGATGACCTTTGTCAAACTAGGCTGTTGTAATGTTCCACACCAAAGCAAACCTTGGAACAATATGAAACCTCTCAAAGTTAAGTTAAATCTAGTAAAATATTCCAGTCAGTGTCCTTTGCTCTGACTCTGTGTTTTTTTTACTATTTTTACCATTACCATTACACTTTTTTTTTTTTAAGTTTGTGGATACCGCTGGAAAGTGTAAATTTCCCTCTGGGATGAATAAAGTATGTATGTATGTATCCATCCATCTATCTATCAAAGCATTAAAAATGGCTCATTTGTTTCTAATGTTTAAGCTAAGATAAGCTACATATATTCACTGCCTGGATGATATTCTTTCACATGGCAAGGGGACTTTAAAACAGTATACATACAAATACATACAACAAACAGATAATTTAAAGATATGAGAGATAATTAAGAACAGATACACATAAGTTAATTCTCATGTCAGTGCTCCTGACCATGGTGTTGATGAAGATCTGGAGTTGGTCACCAAGCACCTTTCATGGTAGCTCACTGCTCCTTGTGTGCGCTATATGCGATTTGCTAATGGTGATACTGAGTACTGTCTGTGTAACAGGATTGGTAAAATGCAGAGAGTGAATGTCCCTACAGGGAAAATAAAGTGTTCACCTTTAACCTAATGTTTTTATTAAAAGGGAAGACAGAGCCCATCCTGCCACCACTGGACTGAAATACCTGCCTCTATTCCAGTAGAATACAACCTGTCATCCAGACAACTGAAGACAGAACTTCAGTGACCATGCACCTGTTTGTGTGCATTGTTGTGTTTTACGGTTTTTCTTGTCATTTATTTATATTACCATTTGATAATTTAGTATCATGTAACACTTTGAGACCATACTATGACACATTCTATATCAAATAAGCCTTATTTACTTACATGATTACACTGGTCTACAAGGGAAATGCTTCCAGAATAGAAGTAATGAAATTTTACCACATGAGAGTCACTGATAAAGAAAAATCCAGTCAAAAATGCTGGTTGGCTGAACTTTCCAAGATACAGCCTTGGGTCAAAATGTGAAATTCAAGAATTAATGAGAGAATGGGTTTGACTCAAAAGGAATATTTGTCTCAGAGCTACAAGATCTACTTTAAAACACTGTCTGCACATTAGAATACATTCACTTTACAGGTTCTATTAGTGGAAGATTTATAAAACTATTATATAAATGCACATAAACCAATATATGTGTAATAACACTTTATCATATACGTTGAAACCATCAGCAAACCGGCACTTTTGTCATTTATTTTCCAATTAATCTTTTTAAAATACGTAACATTTAGCACATTTAATCTCTGAAGCAAATCATTTCTAAAAAATTGTAGACCAGCGTTATTTCTCTAAAACTTTAAAACTCATTGACCTTGTGGAATTCAAAACTATTCAAATAATGTATAAAGCACAGAATAACTTACTGCCAAGAAATGGTTTGTGAAAGAGAGGGAGGCTATGATTTAAAGGGAAAGTTAAATTTAAAGATTCATAAAGTACGCATTACGTTAAAAAGTTTCTGTATCACCATCTGTGGAGTAAAATTGTGGAACAAATTGTGTGTGGAGATAAAACAAATATCAAACATAATTCAGTTTAAAAAAGATTTCAAAAAATTGATTCTTGAGGGGTACAGCACTTAATAATGACAATGAGGCCTGTTTGTTTATGGATGATGTTGTACTGATAAATCTGCTGTAATTATTGAAGAAAATGGTTGAATTGTTGAGTCTGTTCGTATGACTGTCCTGCCATGAACATACTGTTGTGTATAATTCAGTTACTGCATTATGTATTTGTTGTGGTTCGATGCTAAAATTAGGAAAATAGTATTGTTTGATTCTTGTATTAAGTTAGTGATAAAGGTGTAAAAGCACTGAGGGGTTGGATTAAATAAGTTCATACTTCTTCCTACTCTTTTTCGACCATGCAAAATTCAGATTTGTATGTGCTTGGAGATAGATTCTGTCCATTTAAATGTTTTATTTTGTTTTGTTTTATTTTGTTTCTTTGCATGTTCGAAATAAATAAATACATCAATCAATCAAATCAAATCAAATCATCTGCTGCTCTGTATTCAGTAACAAATTCAGCCTAAATATTCTTTTACATAGGCAAACACAATAAAAAATTTAAAAAATGAAAATAAATAAACAAAATAAAAAATAATAAAAATAAACACAACAAAAACCTGTGTGAGCCTCAGAGGGCAGAGGATCTAACAGTGACTAAAATGACACTTGATGTGATATAATTATGAACCATGACACTCATGTGGAGTCTGTGTTTGACAGTCTGTTTTTTCAGTAATAGTAAACACATGCACATCCTTGCCTTCATGGGGTCGGTGTTGACCAGCGGCTGGTTGTCGATGGCTCCAGGTCTTTGTGCGGCCAGCTGCGAGGGGAGGTGACCGTTGGCTCCAGAAAAACACTGATTGTTGTTGTCTGACACGTTGTGCTGACGGGCAAAACAGCTCTCTGCTGAGGGAGCTACCTGTGGACTCAGGGCTGCTGGGAGAGCAAACAGACAAAACACACAAAATGTCAGCTAGAAAGTGTCAGTTCTGACATCTGAGAAGGAAGTTTTACCTCCAAAAACATGACACTGTTTTTCTTGTGAACTGTGCAGATTATATCATATAATGAGATTCTTTTTGCTGCTGTACAATTAAATTTAAATAATCACAACTAAAACCAGAATGCCAGCCTGCGCAAGTTATACAATTGTAAAAGGGAAAAAAAACAATAGAAATCACAATCACTAAATTAGAGAAACTGCCCTGTCTCATAATATATGGCTAAAAATAGCAAATCTGACATGGGTCATATGAAGCAAACATTTCCTGAACATTCTCACAAGTTTCAAATTATAAGCAATCAAAGAAAGAACTGATTTTTACTCTACACCTTCAAATCCTGGATGCTGAATACGTTTACGGTACGGGGTCACACAAAATTAAGCAAGTTCATCTGACATTATCACAAATATGAAACGAGGATAAACTATAAATTTATTTAGTTTGAGGGGGAATGTGTTCTTAATGTATTTTGTATGTGTATCAGTTAAAAAAATACACTAAATGAAATAAAGAAACACATAAAGTAGCGTTAGATGCATGATGTGACAAAACAGAAGATCAGAAGTTCATTAGGCCTTGATAACCCATCTAATTAGACATAATGGATGAAGACTGACCAGACTCTGTGGCCTCGGAGGCACTGGACACAGCATCAGGTGACCTCTCCTCAGTGGGCTGACAGGACTGTGGGCTCCTCCCAGTCCTCCCAGTCTGTCTGGAGGTGCTGGCTCTACTGTGGCTGTTGCCATCGGGGTTCGCAGGGAACTCAAGATGGATGGCTGCTCCACCACGATGCCCTTATGCTCCTGCACAGGGAGACAACAGGAGGCACTGTCCTGTGAGCGTGTGAAGTGACAGCTAAGGTTAATGTGGTGTCACTCATACTGTCCTTAAAGCTGCCCCTCAGAAACTAATGTGCATGCTGAAGAACAGCCTGAGGACAGCACTGGCACTTTGGTAGGTCCAGGTCCAGTACTTTGCAGAACTGTGTGTTGAGAAGACTCCTTCCTTCCATGTTTCTGAAGGTTTGCATCCATCTATCTATGCATCTATCTCCATCTATCTGTCTATCTTGTGTTAATTTCTGATTTTAATCCATTGTTTTCTGGCTCAATGCTTGATTCAATAATACTAATACAGATTCACAATTAATATAATACAAGGAGTAAACAGTTTGCATTTTCAGTTTTTGCTGAGCAAAAAACATCTCCAGGGGAATAATCTAAAAGTTGTGATATTTTTTAGAAATCAAAACCTTGATTAATCATTTTTGGATATTTTTTCCAGTCATAATTTAATGTTCAGTTCCAGATTTATTCATTGCTTTACCCCTCAGAGTCTGGTTTCGACCAGCTCCATATGTAAAGTGTCATGATATAACTTTTGTTATAATGTGGGGCTATATAAATAAAAATAAAATAAATTTGATTGATATATATTTAGAAGAATCTTTCTGTAAAAATGTCATGTGGTGGTACGGTTATGCTGATTTTAGGCCTGAAAACATCAAAATGTCAACTATACCTGTCAACTATGTCACCCTGTAGAGGTAACTCAAAAAGTCCCACAATTATATATGACCCAACCAACAGTAATGCAACAGTCACAGCTTTTACAAGAGAAAACGTTTAACACAGGAGAAAAAAAACTGAAAAACTGAAAAAGCAGCATTTAACGCAACACACATTGAAAGCAAATAACTGATACACAAAACTGTTAAATTGTTAGACCATATATTACAGTTGACGGATAGAAAACAAAACAAAATAATACAAAGTAATCCGGTATTTACGTGGTGTCTGGAAGGCAGCACAGCTTTAATTTACATTGAATACTGTTAAAGGGGAGCAAGGAGAGGCAAAGAAGAACTTGAGGGAACATAACGACTTTCTGTGAAAGATGGACACAATACCTCTATAGAGTAATCAGGATAATGTAGCTGTTACCATGGATGTAGACAACTAAGACAATTGTTAGCTTAGTAATGAATTGTTAACATCAAACAAGAACCATCTTCCAGCAGAAGCCTATTGTAGGCACAAGCAAATCTTCCATCTTACACTTTAACAACTAAAGCCAATTACCCTACTACTGGATTTGATCATCACAAACAATTAGAAGAAATACTATAGAGATTGTCCAGCTTTTCTATCACATGATAACAAACAAGTATTACGGGTCCAACATGAGTACTCTTTCACATACTGGGAGGTGTTATGAGTGAAGTTGTGTCACATCCAAGTACAATGTCCAGGCTGGGAACGGCCTGGACTACCTCAGCCCTCAGAAAATCATTCTGCATTATGAGGCAGACTTAGAAGACAAGACATAATTATGCATATCCTACACACCACCTAAAACTGATGACAAAGCTATCTTCACTGTTTTGTATTTTAAAATCTTGTATATGTAAAAAGATAGGCAATAATGCCAGAAATATGCAAATTAGCATGTGACAACATATGGCAACATCTGACAGGTCACTTCATGTTTTAGTAGGAGATCAGATTCCATTCCCACACTTAGTTGCAATTAAACTTTGAAGACAGCAGCTGATGGATTACAGGAAACTTCTGGGTAAATTGGTTGAAATGACATTACAGATGAACGCTGCTTCTCCCTCCAGGCTTAAAAGAAACTAGCACCGTTACTAAACCACCATCAACACACATAATACCCACAGTGTCATTTTAGCATCAATATATCACTGTTTTGTGTCACTTACGTATTTGACATAGTCCTTCCACTGCTGCCACCACAGCATGGAGATGAGGAACCAGTTTTGGCCTTGCTGCAGCCCATGTCTGCTCTCCCTCTCTAGCCAACCCCTACAGATGAACGCAAAGCAAAAATGGTGATCAGTCTTTAGATTCAGCATTCCATTCTTCACAAACTAATGTAAAGCCCTGTTTAGACCAAACATTCACTTGCATTGCACCACTGGTGTGGTTCTAAGAACCTATAAGTTTACAAAGCATCTTGACAAGATGGCTTAATGTTTCCATTAGTAGACGTTTTAGCGGATTAACTAGTGCTGATACGGACGTTTTACAAACTATCAGTGTCAGAACTTGGCATCAACAGCAATCACTGGCTCATACCCAACTTCTCAACTCAAAGTACTAAGGAGTAGTTGAAAGTGGCCCAAAAATGCACCTTTAATCACCAACTTTTGTTTTTTAAAGACTTTGATGTCTAAAGATTTACTGATTAATTTCATTGACTTGGATGATCAGTGGAGGGATAAACACAGCTAAATGACACAGCTGAAGTGTCTTCCATCCAAAACCAGTCACTGGTGAGCGGACGAGTTGAGATGCAGGCGAGGCCATCAGACAGACAGTCTACTCTCTGTCTCATTGTGAATCTTCGATGTGAACTGAGCTTAAGTAATGCTGCAGTCTTTAATAAAGGGCATGCAGATACCTGATGATTTGTCCCTCCTCCTCAGGAGTAGCAGGCCTGAGCCCCAGGACTATGTGACAAACCTGCATCCAGACAAAGGTGTAACAGTTCAGAAAACAAACAAGTCATCACATTTATTAGTCCATACGGACTCTGTGGTTGTACCAACCTGGAAAAGCAGGTTTAAGAACTCATTGGCCAAAGCACTTTTCACACTCCAGATCTGGTAGTCCTCTAGGGTCAGGTGACCCAACTGGTGAGAGGTCAGAAAAAAAGTGTCAGTGTATAAGCAGCCAAAATATTTCATAATATACAATCTTCTATGATACCCTGACAAGAAGGATATTTAGCTTTAGCTATGGTAGTGCCTCATAGAAAGCTCAAGCTGCTCACATACTTGTTTTGTCTTTGCCTTAAAAGGTTAAGATCCCCTGAACATTTAATATGCATATGCATTATCACTAGTATTTTGAGATGACACTGGAACTAATCTTTTACTTTTCAACATCAGACCGGTTTAACAGTGATAAACAGAAACATATTTCAGTTAATGTTAACACTACATACAATCTAAACTTTAAAATGGGGTAACACTTTTGGACTTTTCAGGAAGTAAATGATCCTACAAGCTCTGAGAAAATTTTTTTAAAAAGTGGTATTGCCCGACAGAACCCATACATTTCAAATGACCTGTCTCACTTTCAGTAAGTGATTCAAATTTAAAATGATGAACTTACTGTTCTGTATTTAAATTACAGGCACAAAGCATTGAACATAAAAGAACCAACGGTAAGAGAGAGGAGGCATGATGTTAAATATACAGGAGCTATCCCTAACTCTCTCCAAACTTGGATTGCACTAAATACTGACTTTTGCCTGTAGAAGCCGTTTAGTTCTGATTTATTGTGTATTTTTTATACTAGGCACATATTTCCCTATTTTCTTGTTCTGTATAGTAAAACTAGTGTGGGACTCTTGATGAGAAACTTAGAAGATTTAAGAGGAGAGAATTATACCAGCACCGGGAATGATCTTTAAAACAAATCCCACTAATGTTATTCTAATAATTTGGTATAATGTGAATTCACAAATTCAAATTCTGTTTCAAATTTTTGGATATGTGTGATAATGTTTACAGAGTAAACACAGTACACTAACTTGGTATAAGCAATGTTAATCTTTTTAGATTCACTTTGTGCTCAAGCTGAAGCCTCACCTTGGTTGTGTCATGCATCTTCAATATGCCCTCTACGATGTCTGACACACTACTCTGCAGCTCCTGAAAGGACATCAAATAGAACTGCATGATGCAACAGTAACAACACATATCATTCTGTTGTTATCAAGAGGATCACGGGACAAAACCAAAGCTAGTACTTGATGTAGCATCGACAGAAAAAACATAAACAGAGATGGTCATCAGTATAGATGGTCATCAGTCTGCCCTTTCTGCTTTTAAGTCAACACTGCAAAACAACATGGTATTTAGTTTCAGTGCTTGAAGGAACCCTGACCAAAAAAAGAGCCAAAAGGGCCAATTTTTTGCCACTTTTTCCAAATCTTTTTTTAGCTGGTCAGTACCAGGGGCTTCATTACTGAGCTTGAAGACACAGTTTTGGTTGTCTGAGGACAGTTTGCCATCAGTTAATTTTTTTCTGTCTATAATGCTCAGTAGGGACTACAGATGAACATGAGCTCTTTGCCATTTCTGGTCCAATATATGTATTGCAGTGTCCTTGTTAAAAAAACGTAAAGTAAATAAAAGAAAGTCTCCTCATTTTTACACAGCTGACCAGAACCAGTGTCTCCATGGTCTTCCCAGTTTAGTCTCTTTTCCTGCACTCAAAGTCAATTAAATTTGGGTCTCTTTAACTTGTAACTACCCACTTTCCCAGCAGAAATTTATCCTGAAGTGAAACTTTATAATTATATTTATATTACATTCAATAAAATTAGTTTGGTTTTTTTTGTTGTTTTTTTAATAATGGTCATTTTTTACATTTAGATGTTCTGAAATGTGCCAACAATTACATTCATGTAAGCAGCACCTACACTACAGTACGAAAGAGTTTTTTATTATTTTGTTGTACTGCATTTTGTTGTCCATTCAAAACTCCCTTAAAATTATCAGTTTCCATGAACACATTTATGGACAGACACTGCGTTCTGAATGGAGTAGAAAAGTGAAAGGGGCTGTTCTATCGCTCACAGCACTAGAGGAAAAGAGTGTGGAATACTTCTACAGAATACTTTGGCCCTAATCTTTGCAATAAATGGAATGAGATAATGTCAGACAATTTAATCATATCTGAAACATGGAAACAGGATAGCCCATTCAGTGTAGAATAGGCCATCTCTGAAGACAAATGGGTGAGGATTATGCATTTTACAGGTGACACAGTTGTGAATAGTTCTCTTCATCTTGACCTACCAGTTAATTTTCAAGGTCATAATGTCACTCTTTGTTTAGTTGCACTTGGCAGACTTTCGGTCTTGAGGCCTGCTAAGAGTCTACTAATGAGATGCAGGATATAATTAGGTCCTGTAGGGTCAATAAGGTGTTTTGAAGCCAAGCAACCTCATAGAGCCTTACACTGAATAAGAAAACTCCTCTACCTCCTAGGGGCGTAATAAAATATTGGTTCTGCAATATCATGATATTTCATTTCACAATACTGTATTGATATTAAAAAGTACTGTATCGATATTTTTAAGTATTATTCAAATGCAGATATAACAGAGGTTCATTTTTGTTTTTCTTTTTTGTTTATATTTTATTTATTATAATTTAACACTGTTTTATTAAATAATGGTTATTTGAAGCATCCTAAAAACACTTTTTACTGTCTGAGAGTGGCAGATTTTAGTTCCTTCGGAAACGGAGAATTAGAAAAATTTTGTGATATAACCTTAGACCCTGTTCTGATCAAATAAAAATGTGTTTAGTATTTGTACATATTTCTGGTGTAATTCAATTCTTCCAGAAATAATCTTAAAAAAAAAAGAAATAAACAAAAAAAACGCTTTTTTAACAGTATCATGATATATCATGATATATCGTGATATATCGTACCGTGATCCTAGTATTGTGATATGTATCGTATTGCCAGATTTTTGCCAATACACACCCCTACTACCTCCACACTGATCGGGTTTCTGTATCTATGTGTGCGGACTTACGGGGAGTGTGTCTGTGCGATTGTCCTTCCACACCTCCAGCAAGGCCACCACCATTTCATGGAGCTCATCACGAGACAGAACCCCATCACGGTCCACATCGAAAACTTTGAAACAGACTAAGATAAAAATGCATGGTTAAGAAGTGAGAATCTCAACACCTGTTTCCATACCAACCAGCCTTCTTTCAAACAACATGCTGTTAACACATTACCTTTTCTTTTCGGGCAAATTTCATTTCAAGCATCAATGAAAATTCAGATTAAGCCAACAACTGTGCAGGCAGGATTATACAACGATTTAGACTCTCAATACAAGACTGCACCTCCCACGATATAAAGGCTGGGTATGATTAGGTAGAGATTTAAAACCACAGGATGCCTTACATTTCTGTCTTTCAGCAACAGGCCCCCTGCAGCATGCAGACAGTCCACATGAGATCTCCTTGAAGTCAATGTGATTGTCCCGATTCTCATCGAAAGCGTGAAACAATCCTTAAAAACATCAACAGCAACATACAATTTACACTAAATGAAGAAAATTGTTCAAAGCCCAAATACCATCTAAGGCCCATGTTTGTAAAGTATAGGAACTGCGAGAATAACACACTGACTAGACCAGTGATGATAAATAATGGAGGAACACTGTCCTACCTTCACTCAGTGAGGCATGGATGGGAGGAGACACGAGCGGGACGAAGGTTTCCAAGTCAAAGCGTCCGGTTCTGGACTGGGCTTTGAGCAGCCAGTAACGCTTCTCCAAGTCTATAATGTCCGACTCCTCCACTGTATGAGATGAAACGGGAAACCGGTCAGAGAAATAAACACACGGCTGCAGACCTGTTTAGACACTGATTATTCATTTATCGGTCTGAGTTCATTTCTCACTGAAGATCTTTAAGTTTTGATGATACAATCTACAAAATACCAGGAAGCAGCAGTGTCCTAATGTTTTGGAAGACAAAAACAATAACAGCATAGTTTAAAAATCACTGAATATGAAAATGCTATCCATAGGGTTGAACATTGGTCATCATCTTCATCGATGGCAGGGGCAGATTTATCTGTTGTGATTCCTTTAAGGTTGTCCCATAAACCTCTATGATTGTATTTGTGGTCATTCACAAAATGTGATGAAGGTCTTAAAGACTTTAAAACAAATGTTTTAAATAATTACAAATGTGTCTTCCTTGACTTAGAACAAATTACAACAACAGCAAAACATCCACAGAAAATAACATGAGTATAGGATCAGCATCATGTATGGGCCGAAGTATTATTTAAATGCAGTAGAGCTTTGCAGTATGAGTGCACCATTGTACGAGTAATTTGCTTTATGAGCTGCAGCTCCTGAGTATTTTGTCTTGAAATATGAGTGAAAATCCGCAGTACGAGTGAGCTTCATACTAGCCGCCACTAGTCAGCTCTGAGCTCACACATGCTCCTCAACAGGAGCAGCCTCTGCTCGTTCAGTTCACATGTTCATCTTGTTGAGGCAACGTCGCAAGAAAACACGATCATGATATCTCACACAACAGTAAACACCAGAGATTGTTCTCCTTGGTATTTCATTGGAAGGAGATTCTTCTTTCAAACAATAATCCTCCTCCTCTTCCTACCTGTTTCAACTTTGAGGTGAATAAGTTAATAAAACTATGAGGATAATTTTGTGTCTTTATTATGCAAGCAAAGGGAAAAAAGGCAGACAAGAAATACAGTATGAAACAAAAAATCAAGATCTGAAAACAAAAATTAAGGTTTCAAGTTTTTTAAGCTTCACAAAATTGATTGTGTTCTCATTTTCTTTCATTTCAAATCTAAAACTTCTGCTTGCTGGCCAAAATGTTTTGTCATTTTAAAGATTCTGTTTGCAAGTTCAAAGGTTTTGCACGTCTAAATCTTTTGCAAATTACAAAGTTTTGCTTGCAAGTTCAAGTGGTACTTACTTCAAGGTCAAAATTGTTTGTGGTTAGAAAAGTTTTGCATGTCAAAATCTTGCTAAGCAAAAACTTTTGCTAGCAAGTTCAACCTAACATGATAGATGGGATCTACACGAGCAGAAGGGGTGGATTTCTACTGGTAGCTTGCTTTGGACTGACAGTGTGGTTGGTGCCTGGTCCTCTGGTCCACTTGAACACGGTGGAATGTGTTCCAGCACACCGGGCACCAGAGCTCAGGCACTGGGCACCAGCTTACTGGGACTCCCTCCCACCTATGAGCCAGACGTGGAGCTCGACCCGGCCCGTCGCTGAGCCCCAGCTATGAGCTTACAGCCGGGCTCCGTGTCCGGTGCACCACAGCTGTATGCTGGCTCTCTGGTGCCTGGGCTCTGGTGCCCGTGCACCGGAGCACATCCCCCGGCTCCCACCGTGTTCAAGTGGGCCAGAGGACCAGGCACCAACCACACTGTCAATCTGAAGCAAGCTACCAATAGAAATCCACCCCTTCTGCTCGTGTGCATCCCGCCCATCTTGTTCAGTTGAACTTGCAAGCAAAAGTTTTTGACATGCAAAACTTTTCTACTCACAAATGATTCTGACCTGGAAGTAAGTACCACTTGAACTTGAAAGCAAAACTTTTTGATTTGCAAAAGATTTATGGGGTGCAAAACCTCTGACCTTGCAAACAAAACCTTTAAATGACAAAACATTTTGACCTGCAAGCAGAAGTTTCAGATTTACATCAAAGAAATGAAAACACAATCGATTTTATTATGTTTAAAAATGTTGAAACCTTAATTTTTGTTTTCAAATCTTGATTTTTTTGTTTCAAAACTGTATTTTTGTTTGCCTTTTTTCCCTTCGCTTGTATAATAAAGACACAAAATTATCTTCATATAAAACCAGCTTATTTCTTTTGCATTCTTTTGTTATGTTTTTATATTTGTTATGTTCTTTCTAACTGCACTTTTTCTGTTTTAAAAACCCATAAAAAAGGATGTTTGGGAAGTTTTGAGTGTTTTTTGGGGGGCTGGAATGGATCAGTTATATTTCAATTAATTTCAATTGGTAAAGTTGATTTGTAAAATGAGTAAATCGCAAACAAGCTCAGTCATGGAATGAATCAAACACATATGGCAGGTTCTACTGCATTTGGTATTGGCCTATAATTTCCCAAAGCATCTGGAGCTGTAACTCAGCTTTTACCAGACAATTTGTAGATGGTGATCCCTGTTATGGATTTGGCAACAACCATCTTTGATATGATGATTCTTAGGTTGGGAAGTAATACTAGTCAAACTTTATTCCAGTGATGACGCAGATACGTGTTCTACGACAAAAGACTATGAGTTAGAGTCTTAAACTAAGAACTAGATATGACTTGTTTTCTTAAAATCTATTTTAATCTGTATTATTCTTTTTTTTATTTGTAAAGACAAGCTAGTCAGACAGCTGCTTACTGTTAATTTCTTACTGCTGTGTTTTATTTTTTTTGCTGTTGAGTATGTGAATAGATGCAGAATGTGTGAATATAATGAAGTGTTATTTTCAAGGTGTTTGAAATGGCCTTACTGTTTTCAATTAGTTTCATGTGTCTACAACACTAAGAAAAACCCAAATACACGCTGAAAACTTTGCACTCTGTTCATTTGTATCTGTCTGTACCGCCAGGTAATAAATCAAACACAAATATTCAAAATCCAGCTTGTAGCCTGCACCAATACTGTAATATTTTCCGAAGACCAGAGACATGCAGAGATTTCTTTTCTTTTAAAAAGGCACAGCTAACCCTTGTGAACTACAGATAAAAATACATTATTAAAAACCCAGTGGGCATTGTTATTTGGCACAGGAGAAAACACACCGGCAGAACAATTAGAATTAACATTAATGATACCTTCTTTCCAGAGAACACCTACACATTACTGCCCTCATTTGTTCATTACTGTGTAATTTAATAATTTATTGTTTTTTATTGTTTTTACTTCATTATGTAGCTGATACAAGAGTGGGAAAATGGACCTTCTGCTATAAATGGCTTATTTTTTGAACCAAAAGTCTAAATCCCACAACCATGCTCCATTTACAAGTGCATTATTTGGCATTTTATGTAGGGACTACAGATGGAAATTAGCCTTGGCTATAATCTTGCATATTATCACATATTGTGTTTATTAATATGCAATATCCCTTTGAAAAAATGAACTTCAACATCAACTGCATTATTATATAAAATAAGATTAATGGATACAGTACAGTATAGTAATAATGGATACATTTTAGTATACGTATAGTAGGGCTGCACGATTTTGGCAAAAAAAAAAAAAAATCCCGATTTTTTCCTCTAAAAACTCGATTTTCCATTTTGATTTCGATTTTTGGGTAAAACTACAAAAACAACAGAAGTCAGCATGTCGTTTTCGTGAGCAGCCCACAATGCAAGGCACTGCTCTGACCTCAAATCTGTGATGGTATCACGTGATGAACCCACAGAAGTTTATTTTTTCTTAATTAAATCTTTATTGAATGAAGTAGAGTATGCAAACAATGTATACAGCAAGAAAATAACATAAGTTTGCCAGGGGGAATACACTATAATACAATGTCCAAATAAGAGCAAATACTTATGTTTTTTATACCTGCCTTTTTGTTTCCAGATTTATCTAACAGCTTTAAATAAAGTTCAACATCTTTCAAAAATAATATTTGGTTTTGTTACAGAACTTACATTTGTGAATGAAAAATTTAGCAAGTAAGAGGACTAAATTAATTATAAAAAAAAAATATATATATATTATATTATTTTATTTATTTTATTTTTTTTTCCCTGGGTATCTGGCCCACAGAAGTGATCCCAGTGTAAGTCAGTGACAGGCATCAGTCGTGCGTGCGTGGACCAGGTTCATATGAGTGATCCACATGCGGTTCTATTTAAACTGGGGGATCTGTGCGTGGAACAGACCGACCCAGGACACTGGAGGGATTCTATATGTGGAGCTGGTGGATGTGTGTGGGCAGGGGGCTGTGTGGGCTCCTCTGCTGAGGCTGATGGCCCCGAGACCCGGACCCGGATCGAAGAAGACAGTACGGTACGGATCCGGGACAACGGAAGATGAGTGATCCACATGCAGTTCTATTTCAGTTGCGGGATCCATGCGTGAAGCCACGGCTTACATTGCTATAAGTACTGTGGGCTCATGACACATTTAAAGTCCGGTCATTGCACGGACTTCTGTGACAGACCGCTGTCACTGATAGGAGGAGGAGCCTACGGGAGCCTGTAAGCGCGCGGCCCGGAGGCACGAGAGAGATGAAATCGATTTTACGATTTCCCTTTTTTAAAATCGTCCTAATTAAAAAATCCGATTTCGATTTAAAATTGATTAATCGTGCAGCCCTAACATATAGTAATCAAGAAAACTTTGAAAGTACCTCCCAAAATGAATACTAAGTAATAAAGTACTGAAGTGCAGGGATGTTTGGACACATGTGGGGAAAGGAGGCCTGTGTTCATGTACAGTGGGTGACTGGTGGGATGGTGTGGGAGTATGGAGTACAACAGTCACATCCCTGGAAATCACACCCTGCATCACTGAAGAATGGACTTCCTGTGGTGTTCAGCCTGATAGCACTACTGCGCGTCTCTACCTCCTGAAAAGAACACAACACCGTTAAAGTGTTCTGTGCTCAAAGACTGTTGAGTCTTATCATTAGATTTGTGGTAGATAGTTAATTTTGTGGTGTGATTTAATTAATTTAGCTTCAGATGCTTCTAATTGAACAAAAAAAGTAGAAAAAGTTTCTCATATGGCATCATAGCTATTGGCTTATTCAGCTATATATCAATCCCAGGAACTGTTCAGAACTGGCATTAATTATATTAATACTGTTTTTGTGATCTGATCACATGTGGACGGCTGTAAGTGCATCTGTCCACTCCTGGCCTTAGAATCTGTCGCCAGTTGGGTCTCACTTTTCTGCTCTATATGCAAATGAACAATCTTAGTCTTAAACACAGCACAAGCTTTAATTTTTAGTTTAATCGACTGATGTAATGTAACACTCACTGTGCAGCCCAAACGTAACCAGCAGCTTTTAAAGTATAATGTTGTCATTGCTTAGACTCAGTGCATGAGTTGACGCTTTGAATCAAGCAATACACCTTACATACCACTACAACAATGTTGATCTTTGTGCTTGTTTTATTTGCCCTCTTGCATGGCACACGCTTTAGTGACGATTGATCCTTCAAGTTTGTAAAATATACACATACATTTCTATTTGTTCACTTTTTCTGGTGTGCTCATGCAGCAGCACTACACATATGAAGCACTCGTAATATACAGTACACCTATGGGCTATCTGATTTTTCATTAGTCTTTAACATTATATTAAATCATATTAATATCCTTAACATGACTCAATTAGTGCCATTGCCTCCATCAGCTTTCAGTGTTGGAAAAGCTCATCTGAAAGCTTAGTGAAGACATTCAACTAGGTTTTAACTGACGAATTAATAAAATATTTCAGATTTTGTAAAATTCAGATGGCTGTTTTTAAAAATGATATTATTATTTAAAAAGGACATGTAATTTGAGGGCTTCTGGAAACAGCCGTACTGTATGATGCACACAGTAGATTGCATAATCTGATAACATGTGATCACTTGTTGTTGTGACCTACTAATAAACAAATTATACTTGTAAACAAGTAAAGAAGGTGATCAACCCAAGGGGGTTTATGCAATGGCCTCTATGTAGAAAAGCATTCGACTCTACTTGTAACCAAGTTCAGATCAGACCAATATAGCATATGAAGGCTCTGCCAGGGTCAATGATCCAGCCTCAACAAGCTAATCCTCTCTTAAGGTAATAGGATTCAGCAGTTGGCCAGTGAGCCTTTGGCATGGATCCCATACATATGACAGGTGTCAAAACACAGACAATCAAATGTCAGTCAGTTCCTGGCAAAAACACAGTGGCTTCCCAATCAGGCTATTAAAATAAGCTTCCTGAAAGCTCACTTTTAGCAGCTATTCGTCACACTTTCCCGTCAGTTGTGATGATGACTGGTTGCTTGTGTAGTCTGGAGTAAAAACACTGTCCAAGTGTCGTCTCTCACCTCCTGATTCCGCATTGTCCACATGCAGACATGTGAATCCTCTAGTATTTCTTATTTTTTGTCTATTGGTTTGGTTTTCCATTTCAGTCTATATTCAGTAAATTTATAAGTGCATTTTTTTCAGTTTTTTTTGTATTTTGAAAAACATAAGATGAAAGAGTGCAGGGTATCAAATATGGCTGAGAGCTACATTCAGAATGTATGCTAGCGTTTGTTTTCTATGTTAGTGCACAGCTTTATGTACAAAGTTAGATACAAAATAACATGTCTCTGTTGTGAAAACATTACTGGTGTGTCTGTATCAAGTGTATTAAAAATAACTATAAACTTAATTTATCTTCAGATTCCTCTATGGTATTATATGGTATTTTCTTACACTATGACAGTTTTCCTAAAATTACATTTAAGTCTAACACAATACAACACAATAAACTGAAAAATCACCCCTATATCGTGATCATGTATGGAAATACCAAATACCAAAACACACAACCCAAGTTTCTATGATGTGGTGTACAGTAGGGTATCAAATGGTACATCACTACTGAAAGTAGCAAAGTTAGAATATAATTGAATTATAATGAATAGTCAACATTAATAGTCCTTGATGCCTAATAATGTTAGTTACTATCCTACCTTGAAGCAAATGAAAGAGTTTTTTTAACCTAATTAGATTAACTACATTGTAAATTACCACTCATCACTCTTTGTTAGTACTATGTTACATCTGTAGCTAGGTCAGGCACCCACCACTATTGGCCTGGAATAGAAATAAAAGATTTGTGGGTTGTTTGACTAGTTCTCTGATGCTGAGCAAAGAATGCTGCAATACAGCATTTGCAAAATAGGTTCAGGAAAGAAGTTGTTTTAGTATCGGCTAAAATTTCCTTAAGGGGTCAAATGAGTGGCCATTTTTGTCAAAAAAAAAAGTTGTCATAAATGCATAGAACTGTGCTGAAATAATGCTAATCCATTTGTGCACAGACTACTGATAGTGGAAGCTCTATTTTCAGAAATATTGGATTTTGAATAGTATGTGTATGTGAAAACTTTTGCTGGTGAACGGACGTGACAGTGGACGGACGTGACATTACCCATGATGCTCTGGTCAGTGCCAGTACTTTATTAGGAATAAACTTATAGACTTACTATTGATAATTCTGCTCTTCTTCATAAATGTTAGTATTGTGGATCTAAAACAATCCCAGCTGACACAAAACACTAAATTGTCAGTGACGGATGTGACATGGTGTTGTGATCCCAGCATACTGATGCTCTGCAGCCATGTCAGCGTTTACACTAATGATGCCCCTGTGGCAAAAACTAGGAGCACTATTATTTATTGGATAGTTTAGCATCAGACTAAAGAGGAAGAACAATATAGAATTGTTATTTCTTTATAAAAATGCTTATTATTAGAAAACTGTTGATTTCAAAAGTGCTGTGTGCCATTCTTCTGTATGTATTGGTGGAACAGAAGCAGATGGATCAGCACCATACTCCAGACTGAACCTGTACAAATAAACATGTGACATGTAGGATAGAATCTGGGAAGAAAAACTGGGGAATCTAAAAGAATCGATATTGTTTTTTAGGTAAATTCAGTTCAAATATAACTTGGCCAATTGTGACATGAAAATATAGCATTAATTGTGATGAAACTGGACATTTTGAGCTGAAAAAAATAGTTCATATGAGCATCAACATGTTGACAGAACTGAAATCCTGTCATTTGCAGAACTGTCATTTACCAACACAAAGTTCCTTTGGATTCACTGATTGATTTCTTATGCACAAAGACAGAAATAAGACCTCTAAGCAATTTTAGCCGGTATAATGCTTGTCAAAGTGCATTGCGGTGTGACTAAATCTACAAAAAAGATGTCTGTTTTTATCAAAACTTGCAATTTCCAGGCTGTCGCTGCAGCTCAGAGGTTGTTGTTCTTCTGCATAGTGAGGGGATTTTCCAAATGATAATGTACAGATAGAGAAGAAAAATGATAATCCTGCCACTGTGCAATGGAATATTCATGCTTGTTCTGGCAAAGTACCTCAAGTCAGCCAGACTACTGCTGGTTTTACTTCCTTTGAAGTATTTATAGTATTTGTAATATTGAAAATATCACAGATTGAAAAGATTGCCAACAGTTACAACCAGTCACAAATGACTGTTGAGTCAGTTTAGTTTTATTTTAGTTCATGTGACAATTTTCACTCAAGAGTTGAAACTTTTATGAAGAACTATTTTCATTTAGGTAATGAATACATTTTTTTCCACTCCTAGTTTAGCGTTCATTGTTGTTAACTACAGTAGGAGGATGCTGGTTTACATTAGGTCCACAAACTGTACCCATTTACTGCTGCTACTCTGCTCTCCTTCCAGGCTTTGATGTTTTAAGTTAAAACTAAAAGGCAGTTCTAAGTGTGTAGAACCGAGTAAGAAATCAATGATTTAGAACATGAGAGTGACTATATGGAAATTCTATGGAGAATAACACACAGCTGATAAATTATAGAAGACTATGGACTAAGGCGGGCGTCAGCCGAGAGCCATAACTATGTTTCCATCTCAAAACTCAGCCAGACCTCCTAACACACACCAAACTAGAGAACATTTCCTTAGCAATAGTCATAAACAAGCACACACACTCCGCAATGGCAAGGCCTGTAAAAGCTTTCAATGGGACTGAATGGAAGGAACGACAGCAGTCTTTCTGTACATTATCGGCCCTGCAAGACAAGATGGAAAATAAATGTGTGCTCCTCATGCTGAACATCCCCCCATGACAGCTGAGCTACTGTCAGACTGCTAATCTATAAACTCATTACCCTGACTATGGATCGCCTCCTCCACCTCTCCCATCCATCTCCAGACTGACGACTGCTTCTACAAACATTGGTGTCGTTCTCCAGGGAATGGTGTTGTCGTTTATGTTTGGATTCAGGCTTTCTGTTATGATGGCAGACTTTAAACTTTGAGCATGGCTGCCCACTCAGCCAAACGCTGAAGGATCTCTATGTCTAAATGCATTAGAGGTAAATAAGTTTAAAGTTCTGGATGTGTGCCTGCATTTAGATACAGAAGATCAAGACTGAACTTTATGACCTGTGTAGCTGTACATGTAGGGCAGCCACCTCCATGAAATCCTGTCTATACCTGCCAAAAACTGCTTCAAGAAATAATCTACATTTGGAGAATATTCCAACTGGCAAGTACACTGGTGATGACTGAGGGCATACACTGCCCGCCTAAAAAAAAAAAAAAAAAAAAAAAATCACAAAAAGTCAGCATGTAATATTTCAGTGGGCCACCTTTAGTTTTGAGAACAGGTTCCATTCCCTGCAGCATCCTTCATGCCAAACACTGATTAGGCAGTGCTGATGGGACAGGTGGACCACTGGGTAAAGTCTTCTCCAAACACATCCCAAAGATTGTCAGTGGGGTTCAGGTCTTAGATCAGGGCTGTCAAATTCATTTTCTTTCAGGGGCCACATCAGCCCAATTTGATCTCAAGTGGGCCGGACCAGTAACATATTAACAGTGAAAAAAGTACAGTTATATTATGATCAGGTTTACATCTACAAAGTTTCCTTAAAAATCTGAATAACATGAACAACTTGAATTGTCTTAAGAAAAAAAAGTGCAATTTTAACAATATTCTGCCTCGGTTTATTAGCTTATCATTTACACATGTGCGTTACAATCGCACAAAACATTAAGTAACAGGCAGAATATGGTCAAATTGCATTTACTTTTCTTAAGACATTTCCATTTGTTCAGGTTATTCACATTTTTTGTAAAAGTATAGTTTGGTAATGTAAACATTTTCATGTAATTTTACTTTTTTACACCAAAAAACAAAGAGAAAATTTGGGGTTGTCATTATTTACAGGTTATCATGATAATATTTTACTGGTCTGACCCACTTGAAATCTAATTGGACTCTTTGTGTCTGTATGTGGAACCTGAAATGAGATGATTTTGACACCATTGGTTGTTAATATCTTCAGTGTAATTTTTGCATTTCACAAATTCATCATTGGACCCTTTGGTGGGCCGGATTTGGCCCGAGGGCCGCATGTTTGACACCTGTGTCTTAGATGGTAGAGGTTTCTATTATTTGTACTACCTGTTGCAGTAGTCGTATATCCACAGTTAACGTTTGTATTTGTAGTAGTACTATTAACACTTGTTGTAGTTATTGGTAATTATACTAGCTCCAGTTCTACTTTTTAACAGTTTTTATCTAGTTCAGTTTGCTGTGCATCCATGTGCCCCTCTACTCTCGCGTTTCTGCCTGTTAAAAGGAAGCTTTTCCTCGCCTCTGTCACCAAGTGATTGCTCCTGGAGGATTCTGTTGGGTTCTGTAAATTAGCTTGAGAGTCTGGTTTCGATCAGTTCTACATGTAAAGTGTCATGAGATAACTTTTGTTATGATTTGGCGCTATATAAATAAATTTGATTGACTGATGTACTCTCTGGTGGCCAATCCATATGTGAAAATGATGTCTTATGCTCCCTGACCCTCTCCATCACAAGCCTGATGAGCCTGGTGATTCACGGCATTGTAATATTTATGCTGTCTGGCAAACTGATGGCATTAGCAGCTTCAATACAAAAAGTATACACTTGTGTTTTCCGGTGCTGCTGTGAGCGGCAGCCTTTCCAGCAGCTGTGTGACTTTAGTGTGCTTGTGAATTTCCCCTAGGATGAAATAAAGTATCTATATATCTATCATCTATTTATCTAGATAAGTGGGAAAATCAGCCCAAAAATAACTGTAGAAAAGCTACTGTGATGACACCCACATGCCATGTCGGCATTTTGGCCAGAAGTGACAATATTTCACCAAAAGGACAGAGGTGGGATGACAGGCATGTTAATGTTAAATGCTAGCTTGCTGACACAGTAAACTTAAAATTTGTACAACAAATTAATTTAATGAGCTTGTTTATGAAGGAAAAACTAAATTTTAATTAAGATGTTAAAGTGTAACTCATCAGCGAGTGAGTTTCAATCAAAGCCTGATACTGCAGACATTTGTGCCTAAATTCTATTAATTGAGCTATAATTTAAAGCTGGACCACAAGAGTACATATTAGCGCATTCAAATAAAAAATTACATGAGAATGAATGTGAGGAAAAAGAATCACTGACTGTATTTTTAGATAGAAGTTTGATGGATGTTTATGTCATCCAGGATTACACTGTGTTATACTCAAAGACAATTTTATATTGATTTATACCTTTACATATTAAACAGGGCCTTTGCATAAGACCATGCTGAAGTTTTCATTTGGATAAACTTATTTCTGAAGGCACTTCCAACTCTTACCGTTTTTTGACATTTTAACATCAAAATTATTATTTTTACTGCAAATTATGATTTAGATATAAGCAGATTTAGGGAGACCAAAATGCTAAAATAGAAAGAAATATTTATTTTAGATTAAGTGACACTGAACAGAGGAGGTATTGTGTAAGTCACTACATTTTTACCATTTTCTGAGCTGTATGTTTTGTTGTTAGTTTAAGTACACAGGTTTGAGTAAACACATCTAAATGTGATTTTGTGAATTTTCTTTGAAAACCAATCAAGTGGATTCAAACATCAATTCCATTATCATACCTTTATCTAAATGTCAACTTCAGAATTATCTTAAAACAAAGGCCCTGTTTACACATGGGTTTAAAAGCAAATGTGAAAGTAACTTAAATGTAATACCAGCATAACACATGGATGCCATTAATACAGTCAATGGTTAATTTTTCTGGGAGTCATTTTCATATTTTTTTTTTTTTAAATGGCATTATGACTTTCAACAAATCACAAGGCCCTGTTACATATTTATTTCATTTTCAACTCTCAGTTATTCGTCTCCATGATCACTAAATCTCTACCAGTGTCTGTCCTGAAGAAAGCACATCTGAGACAGCAGTTGATGAAAACTGTTTTTTTTTTCATTACCTTGCAAGTTTTAGCCATACAACTATTCTGTTTCTTGTTATGATTAAATTTATGACTATCTAATCAGATTAAGTCTTTCTTGAGTTACAATTAAAATGTGTCAACTCAGCAAACTGGCTCCAATATGAACAAATTCTTACAATATTCCAGAAGTAAGAGCTGCAGCCCTGAGCTACATTCATATTAAACAACAGTGTAAACTGCTCATGCTGTTTCTTTCTCTATGGCTAGAGTCCTGGTCCGTTACCCACCTAGAGGTGCGACTTTCTCCGAGTGGCAGCAGAGATACCATACCATTATCCAGGGAACATCCTTAGAGAGGTGCTGCCACAGCCAGTGTGAACCATAGTCAACTCCTCGACATCAGAAACTATGTCATCCTGTCTGAAAGGCCTCTGGACTCTAGGATTTCCAGTCTCTGAATATTTTGACAGCGTGGGAGGCTAGTATGTTAGCAGAGCATTCCCTGTGCTAACCCTGACATGACTCGAGCTTTTGAGCTGGCGTTCTAGTCATGAAGCAGGTGTGTCAATCACTCTCTCTTCGGCACATACACACACAGAGACACAAAGTTAAGAGGATAAGCTGGGAGCAGGCAGATTAAAGGTAGAGTCCGGCTTCTCTGGACAAAACAGGTTCTTTCCAACCCTCTGGTCTCAATTAGTAAAATTAAGTGTGGCTAAATTTACATGACCTTTAACTTTAAATTCAGGTGTCACTATATGTTTTTGTAAAAAGGATAGGTTCATAATTTCATGAAGATAACCTAGAACAACAGTCAGGTCTCAATGGACAGTGAAAGAGGATTTGCTGTGTCAGGATTATTATCCTGAAACAGAAACAATTAGTGGACTAAAATGAAAACAAAACAGTTTTCAGAATACATGAATTAGCAATAGCAAAACAGTATAAAACTAGAAAAGCAGACCTCTGCCAAGGCACATCAGTGCCTAACGCACCCCCCCCCCCCCCCCAAAATCACCACCAAATTTAATCATTTTTCATCCAAATCCATCCATACTTTTTGAGTTATCTTGCACACGGACAGACAGACAGACGAACCAACGGTGGCAAAAACATAACCTCCTTGGCGGAGGTAAGAAAAAAGAGAAGCTAAAATCATCTTATTCTCTACCACTAACTAAAACACAGTGTGTCAGCAGTGTCACAGAATAACAGTCATGTGCCCCTGTGAACAGGTAATATTAACTGTAATCATTCCTTTTACTCTTGGCCAATGAAACGTCACTGCCTAGTGTGCTTTCACTGTTAGAGGTGACAACAACATCCAATATACTTGTCGTGTGTAATAAAGGGAAATCCTGTCAAAAAAGAAGTACTATCAGGGGAAATAAAACATTATAACTTCCATTTGAGAAAATTAAAATATGTTTTTTACCAAAAATGGACTTGATTTTGACCTTCCTAACTCTTTACTAGAGGAATGATTAAGTCAAACAAACCCCTTTTTATTGTTCATATGTTCAAGTACCTGGCTGTTGCTTTTTTAAAAAAACTATTTGAAAAATTATCCTTTCAGTCAGTGTCTCTAGTTTAAGAGGTGTAAACAACAAGGTGATTACACAATATAATGGCAACAATTTAGTCATTATTGTCTATAGGAGTTTCACATATTCTGATTCTCTGTCCTAAACCCTGATATTCTGAGGTGAAATGGTTGTGACACAGGAAATGTGTACAGAAGGCAGAGTGAAGAGGAGAGAAGCCGGGCTGAGTGCAACTGAGATGGAATATAGAAAAGGAAAATTCAGTCAAGGATGAAGTGAGAATGAATCGAGGTGATAAGTCGAGCCTGTCAGTCATTTCCTTGGGTCTTCGCTGCCACTGATGATGAAGTGAAGCGTACCTGCAGGTTCATGAGCTTATGTATAGGTTATTAAGTCCTCACATATTCAAGGAAAAATTCTACATGGCTTCGAATTACCAAAGCTTTGAGCGATATTTGCTTTTGAAGATGACGAGTTTCAACTATTAAACTAAACCAGCAAAGGGAACTGGGCTATGATCCCAACCAAGACACTATTCTTACAGTTTCCCCTTTCATACTTTCGATTCTTTTTTCTACCCACTTTTGACATGCTCTTGATGCAAACTTCTCCTACGTGTCATCTTGATAGATTGAGTATTGTGTTTTAAAATAGATTTTATTACATTTTGCCATTAATGACAGAAGTACAACAGCACTTCTGACAGACTTAGCTTCTATAATGCTCTTCTCATGTGAAAATTGATTGCAAATTTTTTCTGCAAGTTTAGAGTGTGTAAAGCTACTGGCAACACACACGTTATGTTTCATTGAGAGTAACAAAAGCATTATACAGTAGTTAACCAGTAGTACGTTTTTCCACTGATTTTTATCACATTCCTCCGGTCAGTTAGATGAACAGGTTATTCACTGCTAAAAATGTGCATCCACATTGTTGTGAGGTTGCACATAGTGTATTCCCAACTACCAATGCAATACAATTATGACTCAATTCAAATGATGCTGTTCAGTTCAACAGAATTACACAGATTTCAAAAGCTTAGTAAGGTTTTTCTGCTTCTTAATAAGTAGACCCCAAATAATAGATACGTAAAAAGAAAAAAAATTCCTTCCTACATTTGTTCTCTACTACGTAGCTTAGTATCTTATTCACACTGTGTCTCCTCGACTTCTGAAAAAAACTTTTGTCCCTTTCACAAACTTTCCATAACTCAAAAAAAAAAGAACTTTTAAGCCTCAGTGGCAGCCTAAAGCTTGCGTCCTCCCACATGACTTGGCAAGAAGCGTTCACTGACAGCAGCAAGATGAGAGCATGCTGGATAAATAGTTTAGAGAGGAGGAACCAGTCTACGGAAATATTAATCCTGGTCACAAAATAAAAGAATAATGGTTAATTTAACTAAAAAGAATAAATAAATCCTTTTTGTAGATGCAAAGATGTTAGAAAAAAATTCATCTTGAGTTCACTCCAAGATGAGTCCAAAGCACATTTTTTTAGCTGAGGCACACATACCTGCATCAGTTACTCTGATTACATTAATTGTCTGAGTATAAATATGACTCACAGTGTGTGACGCCTGCCAAGGTTTGGTAGAAAGTTGGTGTGTCGCTGTCGTCTGTAAGCGTGACACACACTCCTCCGGACAGAAGCCATCTTGACAGCGTGAAGGCCTCCTTGTTCTGCAGCAGCCAGGTCCTGAAGCGCTCATAGTTAACCTTGTCACCCTGTCAAGATACACACCCCAAATTAGTTTGTTGCTAGGCCTACAGCCTGGGGAAGAAAAAGGACAAAAAAAAACAGCTTTCAGGAAGTGAACGTCACTGAAAACCCTGGGATATAGAATAACAGAATCGAATAAATCTTTATTCACTGTTAGAGGAACAATGAGAATCGGTGTGTCAGCTCTGTTCTGTTTAGCAGCAGTGCAAACAAAAGACTGTACATAAAAACTATCGCACAAAATTAAACTGAAAAATACTGACAATTTACAAAACTACAAAGAAGTACAATATACAAAACGACAACTCTTTCCACGGAAAGAAAAATGTATACAACATATAAGGATATATATACAAGGTAATAAATATAGGTAAATTTCAAACAAGATGCCTGAGTACGAGTATTCCACTGAGGGTGAGTACTGTATTGTCTGACTGATCAAGAAGAAGATGGAAGTGGAAGTTAACAAGTCATCCATCAAAACCAAAATGGTTCAGCTTCTAATGGTTCAGTGTTGTTAATGAAATTTTGAAAGGAAAGTTTAATATCACATGTTTAATTCATGAACTGATTCCTTTATATGTCTATACCATGACAAATGTGACTGAACAGAAGGGAGAGTGAGTCCGATCATCTCCAGGTTCATCTGTCATCGATCAGCTGAAGGACCAGGAGGCTCTGTGGATGCGGCCCATGGATGGATTACAGACCTGTTGTCAGGATAAATCCCTGGTCCTTCCTGATTGTCACGTTACATCTTACTCTTCCTTCTGCACTGCCCAGCGCTTATTAAATCATCCTCAGTGTGAACAAACTAATCACGTTATCCTCTAGCTACTTCAAAAGCAGCAGAATCTCATCTACTATTAAACAGAAATTAAACAAACTGAATAAATGATTTACATTCCTCTATTCATCTGTTTTCCATACACCATTTCCTTAAGTATGAATATCACATTTCAGCAATGCAGGCATTTATGGCATCATAATGCAAAATGTTCACGTATAACAAGAAAGTTTTCACATTATAGTGTGAAACTTTTTTTTGTTGTGTTAAGATACTGATCAATTTTTACGTTTCCGACATGGCAGCAATACGGCTCAGTATACCTATAAAACTGATACATCAAGTCTTTTCCAGAGCTGTAAATATGTGTTTGACATCAACTATCACACTGAGGTTGAAGTGCTGAAATGATAAGAGTTTTGTCAAAAATATTGGATAAACTATAGAGGACTTACAACCATTTTTATAATTACATCCATAATTGAAGGCGCTTAAATGTTCTCGCACTCTAATTTTCAAGTTATCTTATCTTATCTAATCTACATTCAGCCAGACTTTTCAAAATGACAGGGCTTGTATTATTTATTAGTCCAACAATATAACACAAATTTTGTCCATTTGATTGGGACATGTATCAAGAAAGCACTACGCTGCTATAAATAGAAAAATGATAGGTGTAATTAATAAAAAGTTGTTGAGAACTGTATGCACCCACACATTGTTACCAATTCCACATAAGGTTAGATATTTTTTAAGCACACAGCTTCTCAAAATGATGACAAGTGTTAAGCTGGAATCTTACTCAAGGACAAGGGACAGAGGAAAACCCACTTTCTGCATCTCAAGTGAATACTGCACCCAGCTGATAGAAAGCTGTCAATCTAATACCAGTTCCACATTTGAACATGTCCAAGCTGTGACCCCCATAGAAGAAGAAAAGAAGGGGAAAAAGTAGTTTCAGGGTAGCACAAACGGCATGCAGAATGGGAAGTCAGTGAATGTTAATGTTAAAACTCCCATTGCAGACACATCCCTGTGATTACAAGTGGACAGGCCGCCTACTGCCACTGCACAGAGGTGGAGGGATGCATCTCCTTGACTAAATACGACAAATCCACCTTCTGTTTCCAAACCACACATTCCAGCTATTTCTGGAACTATACACTTCGTGTTTATTCTTGATGTTTATTTTAAGTAGAGGTTGTTCTAGTAGCTTAGATAATGAAAAAGTACTGGTAGCAATCTAAATGAATCTTAACCAGTGTTAATTTCCTCCACAGTTTTGAAAATAGTTGAGCTAGCATATTGAAACAGTCAATAATAACAAACATGGTAATAACAGAGGAGGTATTATGAATGTTGATATTGAGAATGTTAGTCGCTTTTCGCCAAATTCTGCCATTTCTGGAAATATCTCAACACTGTCCTGCAATTTCCAGTGGTACTGCTCTGCAAGCAGACAAATACACATACAATGAACACAGAGGACGGACAGAATGTGCCATCCGTATACATATGTGTATTTAACATTGAGCATAAATGGGCCTCTAATCCTCAAGAGGGTCACAGGGGATGTTGGAGCCTATCCGGGCTACCAATGGGTGACAGCGGACAACCATTCACTCTTACATCTACACATAAAGGCGATACAGATTTATCAATTAACCTATTATTGTGCATGCTTCAGACAGTGACATGCTGCAGAGGGTGCAGTGTTTAACATTCATCTCACAGCAAGAAGGTCTGGGGTTCGATTCCAGCATTGGCTGTAAGGATGTAATGATATGAAAATTTCATATCACGGTTATTGTGACCCAAATTAACACTGTTTATCATATTATCGCGATATTGTTGAAATTGGTGCTCAAAATGTTCAAAAACTACTTAACACACACTGAAATAATTTAACCAGTTGTATTTTGAAAAATAAATAAACGAATTAATTATTTAATTAATTAAATAATAGCCACAAGGTACTTTCTGTTGGCAGAAACATTAAAATATTAACATGTAAACAATCAAATATACAAATTGCATTAAACATGTCACCTTATGGCCACTGTTTGACCATTTTCCGTATCAAGTTTGAATTGTTTGAGTTTCTTTTCAGAGATGGACAGATAGATAGATAGATAGATAGCACCTGGAGTCCTGCTTGCTTCTCCGGGAAAGGAGCAGTACCATTAGTTTTCAAAGTGCGATAATCAAACACAGTTATCATGATAATTAGAATTGAAACGGTATACTAACCGCCAAGAATTTTACCTCGGTTTATCGTTATACCGGTAATCGTTACATCCCTAATTGGCTGGCACAGGCTTTGCCCTCTTTGTGGGTTCTCTGGCTTCTTCCTGAAATATTATTTAATCTAGATAGTAGAATTCTTAAGTTTAATCACATATTAGTATCAGCATTAGTCAGTATTAGGATTTCTTTGTTTCACTCATCAGTCAAAGTTCTTAGGACAGGTCACATCTTGGTCACATACTATACTGACAGATTTAGGATTACAGGACTTGAGTTTACCTTGGGCACACTTTTGAATACACATGCTCACAGACAATCAGAAATAACAGAGGTAAACTGTTAATATGGGGTTTTACATGGAGTTGAGGAATTACACCTGCTTGACTTCAGAGTCCGATGACACCAGTCCATTTTCTGTGACCCAACCCACCTAGCACAAGGGGGTCAGCCCATAGTTTGAAGATCAGGTTACAAGGATGATAAAAGTGATGTGCATTGGAATGTCTGGGGTTCATTTCCCTGCTTGTGTGTGGATCCTCAGCTGAGTTACATTTTTGTTTGTGATCAGATCAAGTCAATAATTAAATTTATAAAATGAGACCAAAAAGAATCCGGGACTTATTCTTGGAGCTTCCAACAAAAGACACGTTAACATTCCTACCATTTAAAGATTCTTTGTTTGGAAGCAAAATATTTAGGAAGCCTAGGTGAGTAGATATGGACTGAAAGCATTAAAATTTTAGTGGACGATCCCTTTAAGGGTCATATATCCCACTGACGTTTTCAAATAATGATAGCGATACACTGAGCCGTTATACTGTATTAATGTTATCTGATGGTGTGGGAGCAGCCTGGGGTTACTGTGTAATGTGTTTTTTTTTTTTCAGTGTTGTTTGTGGTGGGATGTGATCTGCAAAGTGCTTTGTATTATAACAATAACACTCTGTAATGCCAAACTCTGTTATCGTCTCTGTAGCGTTGGCTCCATCTGGGCACTCGTAACAATAGCCGTTTATGAGCATGTGACAAACTCCTTCTAATGATGTGAAAACGCTGAGCTATAACGCAGAGGAGTGAATGTGGGTAATTTAAGTCTAGAATGTACTGTTATTCTGCAAACATTTCACTGGTGTGTGTGAAGAGGCTGACCTCAGTGAAGCACTTCCTGAGGGAGGATGGGACTTCTCCATCCAGGACCTGCAGAACGGCTTCCATATCTTCCCTGGCGGCATATCCGCTCGGCTCGTTGGCAAACAGGCTGAAGAGGTCTGTGAACACGCGCACACACACACATACATTATCAGAAGTCACTTTAGCTTTATCACACGAAAGCAGGCGTCTGGATGCAACAGAGGCTCAACAGCAAAAGCCGAGACCTCCTGCAACACAATCAGCCACAAGAATCAGAATACAGAAGGGGCATTGGTTTCATACCTACATTTTTTTGTCCACCTAAATTTTCAGTAAAAAAAATAAATACAGTTGAAATGTGCGAGACATTGTTTACATTCTCATACAGTTTCTTAAACTATTAGCATTCCATTCTTCTGATATTTAAAAGGTTCAGTGGTGTAAGATGTATTAGAATTAATGGTGATCTGATTACTGAAATTGAATATAATTAATGAATACAATATGGTTGTGCATTCAGTGCCTTAGAATGAGCCATTTTTCTACACAGAGGGAGTGGGTTGGATTACTACTACTACTACTACTACTACTACTACCGCTAATAATAATAATAATTGTGGTGGAAAAATTGACTTGATTGACTTCTCAATAAATCCATTTATTTATTTTAACTCTAACTTTCTCTCCTCCTCTTTGTGTATGGGTTATCAGTTGAACATTTCCACAACATAATAATAATAATAATAATAATAATAATAATAATAATAATAAAGATTTACAGTCCTAACAAGACACTCTTGGTGAAGTTCCATAGAGAAATAACTACTTCTAATTAATTTCATTACACAGACAGTAAAGTGAATGTAACAGCAGCTTGAATGGAAGTAAAGGGACAAATATTTCAGAATGTGCTGGTGGAAATGTGGCCTTGTGGAAAGCATGAGATGAAGCTCCCATGCCTCACATCATATGAAGCAATCTCAAGTATGACACACAGCCTCGCAACTAACATCCCAAGTGTCCTATGATACCAATTCTCTTTCAAGTTGTACCCCTTCAAAAATTCTGATGGTTGACTTCATGGATGGAAAGCAGAAAGCACTGTTTCTTAGCAAGAGTTTCACTGTGAATTTGAGTCATTTTTAACTGCAGTTGAGGCATTACACAGATGTGATGATGCCATTATTGTTACAAAATAGATACATTACTTTACCAATGTAGAAAGCAAGTTTACCTTTCTTGTAGTTTGCCAAAACATTTGCCACAACTATGCTCTTTGTCCTTTAGGACATCTGACAAAGGTTGCTATATGTGTCTAACCTTTAGATGTGGAGTCAACAAGGCAATCAGTGAAGTGGCTATCACAGTAACTTTGGCTTTTGTTCCCTTATTCTGTTAAAGTTGCAATAAAACCAGTAGCCATACTGTACTAATGTGATAACTGTGTTTAAGTCAAATTATCATCCCAGTTCATTAGATACACAGCCTGGCAAAAAAGGCCTCACCTGGATTTTCTGCAAAGACCTCTGATCCTTCCAATTGGATAATTACTGAAATAATCGTTTCAGCTTCAACAAGTTCTTTAACCCTAACTGACACAGTGAGTAGCTTCTCTTTTCTGAACCATCAGTTTGATAGAGAGAATAAAGACTGGGCTGTGGAGCGTTCTTTTCAAGCTTATCAAAATTATGCCGCAGTGATTGTGTGCCAAAATCAAATCCAACAGCACAGGACATCTTTTTTTGGCCAGGCTACATATGTTGGTTATGAAGAGTTTGAATAAGTTGAAGGCACGGTACACCTGATCAGGATGACCCCTCCTCTGCATCATTTTGACCTACCAAAAACCTTTTTTATTGAGGATCACAAATAAAAGATCTGACGATTTGAAACCTTATGGTACAACGTTGCAGCTGTTTGAATGGAAGTAGCAACTAACAATTCCCCTTGTTACTGAATCTTAACCTTAGCTTGCTTGTTTTCCCTACTTGAAATTTAGGCAGCACAATTAGAGGTATAAGTTAAGTTGTGATAATAAGAGACAACATTACAATTTTAATTTGAGTCTGTTTTCTCAGTTACTAAGGAACATACAGTTTACTGACTAAACTGTGTATGTTTTCCAACTGAAACATACAAACTTAAATATTAGACAAATGCGAGACTCAATACAAACACTCGTTACACTTGATGCTGAAGACATAGACACAGTCTGAAACATTTAACATTGGGAGGTATGAAAACAACTACATCTGTCTCAGCATCAACTCCCTCTTAAAGGTGGGGTCTGAGATGTTCTCCTGAAGCATTTTTTACTATATTGCTTAAAATCCCCTTCACACCCCGATTACAACTAATTAATTAAATGCTCTAACACAAAAATAAAAAAAATTTAGTCACCTGTGGAACGAACAGGACTGAAAAAACACCATCCAATCATTTTGAGCGCCCACTCGAAATGACTGAACGGTGATATGTCTATCAAACTCAGCTGCTATTCGCCCCTCCCCCCTCTGCACGTACCCCTCTTCGAACATGAATCATGCGTTCCCAGAGGCTGGAAGCGCTTGTACAGGAAACGCAGCCAGGGCCAGACCTTGGCTATATTAGTTCTATCAGGATGGAAAGTTCACTGGTAAACTGTTTAGTCACTAACATAAATCAGTAGGAAATGTAACGTTAGTCATACAGGTCTGAACTGGGGCTGTTCTGGAAGAGCGGGGGGGTTGGAGGAGACTGAATGAGGTATACATGGATCCGCGAGCCAGAGCCTCAGCCGGGGTCGGAGCTGGGGCTGAGGCCGTAGCCGGAGTCGGAGCCCGAGCCGGGGGCAGAGCCTCAGCCGGGGTCGGGGCTGTAGCTGGCGTCGGAGCCCAAGTTGGGACTGTACGAGGACGGAGCTGGGGATGAAGCCGGAGCCTCAGCTGGCGAATTGTTGCTGTGCAGCTTCGTGAACCCTCGGGAACAAGCATTGTGCGTGCCAGTACTCTATAGGCGTGGCTTCGGGGGGGATGTCTGAAGAAAGGGGTTTGGACTTTTGAACTGAGTATTTTCAAAATGTAACTTGCTCGAACCGTTTCTAAGATCTCGGACCCCACCTTTAACCAGTGAGAACACACTTACACTTTGCCTTCTCCTCATCGCGTCCTCGGGTGAGCAGCACCAGACCAACAATCAGATTGTTAAAGTGCAGCCCTTTGGACGAGCCTCCGAATGAGGTGTAGATCACCTGAGCACACAAAACATACAACTGTTAGAATAAATCAATGTCAGTGTTAACGCTTCATGCACAAGTCATCAGACTTCCATTTATTTTCACCACAGTAGACAGAAATGTGTGGATGAGCTGCTGACTTGTTGACCCAAAACAGATTAAAGTGACGCCATCATCAGTCAACAGTGAGTCATATTAGTGTAAAGTGTCTCATAAGGAACACAATGAGCGGATCCAGTATCATTTAAACCCAGCGAAATTTAATAAGACAGCAATGCAATAAAGATAACCTAATGGAGAAATACGAAATAAGGTGAAGCCCATTATGAAGCACTAAACTGAATCGAAATTGTTTTGTTTTTTTGTTTTTTTATGTGAAGACATGCCCCATTTCCCAAACATAACTCACACCTTGACAGGAGAAGGAACAAAATGAGTTCACATCACAGGATTACTGTGTTTTGCGGTTACACATGCTGGTTCATAAATTGTGATTTGGTCCAAACATAATGACTTTCTTTATTTCTTCCTCCAAACCAGACAACAATGGACATATTTGCAGCCTGATTGAACCCAGTGATGGGAGTGTTTAAAAAGGAGTTAAAAGGGTATAAAGGGTATAAAGAAAGAAAGGAAGAAAGAAAGAAAGAAAGAAAGAAAGAAAGAAAGAAAGAAAGAAAGAAAGAAAGACAGAAAGACAGAAAGAAAGAAAGAAAGAAAGAAAGAAAGAAAGAAAGAAAGAAAGAAAGAAAGAAAGAAAGAAAGAAAGAAAGAAACTCCATGTGACTAACGTTTCTGATATTTGACTCTTTGGAACTGTGGTGTGACAAACAGAGCAAAAACATGGGATTTACAGCAGGTGGGTGGCAAGAGCTGACAGCATGTGTTCTAAATATTCATCTTTACCTTTGCAAGAACCCACACTCTCCGTTAATAACTAACATTTTTACATGTGTAACAGACACAGAAGTGATTTTTATCAGACTAGATGGCTGAAGACATTGTTGATTTATATCATTCCATTGTTTTTATTAACCCTGATTTCTCAATTTCAATTACTGATCTGTACGTTTGTACTGGTGTCCTGTAAGTCTGACTGGTGCAATATCACAGATCAGTGCCTGTGTGAATTTAGATGCTGAAATGAATAAAACTGACACCAGTGAGCCCCAAGAATGGAAGAACAGTTTAAACAATGCACTCACATCAGCAGTGACTCCTCATTGGACTAACTACAACAAGATGAATGATTAACCAAACTCATGAGTTAATTATGCATTATATATACACACAACTGATATTGTACTTATTAAATAACAGCTATCCTACATGACGACTGTCTAATGCAGGGGTCACCAACCCTGGTCCTCGAGAGCTACTATCCTGCATGTATCCCTCTTCCAACACACCTGATTCAAATGATAAGCCCATACATATGCCATGCATAAAAACTGTAAATGGAGAAGAAATGATTGATTTTTCCAGAGGTACCTCATTCCACAAAAAAAAAAAACAAGAAATGCTGATACAATGCTAGACTCAAGTGTATTTGTGTTATTTACTTCTTGACACAGAACTTGAGGGGGACAAGGATATCTGACCATCTAGATCAGGGGTGTCAAACATGCGGCCCGGGGGCCAAAATCGTCGCGCCAAAAGGTCCAATCTGGCCTGCGGGATGAATTTGTGTAATGCAAAAATTACTCTGAAGATATTCACAATCAAGGATGTCGAACTCATTTTGGTTCAGGAGCCACATTCAGAGCAATATGATCTAGAGTAAATAATATAAATAACAACAACTCCATTTTTCTTGGTAGTTCTAGGTTCAACTGAACTAGTTTTGCTCTTTTGAAGCAAAACTAGTCCAGTAGAGCCTCAAAGAACAACCAAGAACAATGATATGGGCAAATGAGAAACTGAATGAGAAACTGTTCTTATTTTAGTTCCAAACTACAAATCTTTAACAATATTACACCTGTTACCAAATGTTTGTGTAACATTGTTTGTAATGCATATGTACAAATGGTAAACATATTTTTCTTACAAAATTTCATCTTTTTCAGGTTATTATTGTCATTATTTATAGGTTATGATGCTATTGAGTCCAATCAGGCAAAAGTGAACATCAACATGAAAATGTAATTTTGCATACATCATTTATCAAGTGGGCTCAATTTTTAGCTAAAGATCTCTCTATTTTATGGAACTGTTATCCTTTTTAAAACACCACTTGTAGGAAAAAAAGTTACAACCAATTTTATCAATTGTACTTTTTACACCATAGCCATGCCTCAGACATAAAAATAATATAGTTAGAATTTGACGCCAAAATTGCATCTAAATGTATTCAGTCTGTTTATTATATAGATGACTGTTAAGTATCAAGTATTAGATTTTCATTATTTTGTGAATAGTATTGATATTTATGAGTTTGAACATTTGTGAGTTGCTTAAAAGGCCCTGTCCATGTGTTACCACAAAAATACCAGTTTTTTATTTGAGTGAAACTTTCAGAAGTAATGATCTTTTGATACATTTTGGGTGATGCATACAATGGTAAAGAGTCGTCCACGTGTTACTATGGCAGCCTGTGTATGTGTTACCACACTCTCATGTCAATAAAACAGACTTTTCAATATTTTACTCCGCTATTTATTTTCAGCATAATGGACCCAATATCTAAAAGGTTTTGTCCTTCTTAATATCAATTTCTGTCAAGAACCACATGTTTTGAATGTTTGCATAAAGCTTAAAAAACTGATGTCCATTTCAAGTCCACATGTTACCGAGTAGTAATTTGACATTTTTCACCTACAAATTTTGTCTCCCAAAATTTTGTTACACATAATGTTAAAGTGCTTCTAAATACCTACTCAAATATGTCTAACACATGCATGTAAGTTACTCTGCTTACATAACAGAGACTGTTGAACACCAAATGTGTCCATGTGTTACCGTTTGATTGGACCCTATTACATTACTGGTCCGGCCCACTTGAGATCAAATTGGGCTGAATGTGGCCCCTGGAAGAAATGAGATTCACACTCCTGATCTAGATCTAGGGAACTCTTTTTTAATTTGTCTTGTTGAAAACAAAGATTTATTAGAATAAAAGTTGAGGCTGCCTCCTGGGTGTATTTAAATCATTATTTTCCTAGTCGATTAGTCTACCATTTTTTTGGTCTGTAAAATGGGACATGAAGTGCTAAAGATAATGTCCTGAAATTTTTTGTTTGGTCCACATCTCAAACATATTCAGTTTACTGTCATAGAGGACTGAATAAATCAAAAAATATTCTCAATTAAGAAGCTGGAAAAATAGAATTATGATCAATTATTAATAAAGTTGAGTTTGTTCAAAATAAGTTAACGGTTGCAGCTCTAATTTATATCACAATAAAAAAAATAAAAAAGGTGACATATATTTCGACCAAAATTTCCTTAGGGGGTCAAATGAGTGGCCATTTTTGTCAAAAAAAAAAAAAAAAAAATGTTGTAAGAAATGCAGAGAACTGTGTGGAAATAATGCTAATCCATTTGTGCACAGACTACTGATATTTGACAGGGGAAGCTCTATTTTCATAAATATTGGATTTGGAATAGCATGTGTATGTGAAAACTTTTGCTGGTGGACGGACGTGACATTACCCATGATGCTCTGGTCAGTACCAGTACTTTATTAGGAATAAACTTATAGACTTACTATTGCTAATTCCCCTCTTCTTCATAAATGTTAGTATTGTGGATCTAAAACAATCCCAGCTGACACAAAAACACTAAATGTGTCAGTGGACGGATGTGACATGGTTGTTGTGGATCCCATCATACTGATGCTCTGCAGCCATGTCAGCGTTTACACTAATGATCCCTGTGCACAAACTAGGATCAGAGTTATTTATTGGATAGTTTATCATCAGACTAAAGAGGAAATAACTATGTAAAATTGTTATTTCTTTATAAAAATGCTTGTTATTAGAAAACTGTTGATTTGAAAAGTGACATGTGACATTCTTCATGTATGTATTGGTGGAACAGAAGCAGGATGGATCAGCACCATACTCCAGATTGAACCTGTACAAATAAAACATGTGATATGTAGGAGAGAATCTGGGAAGAAAAATTGGGGAATCTAAAAGAACAGAATATTTGTTTTTCAGGTAAATTCAGTTCAAATATAACTTGGCCATTTGTGACATGAAAATATAGCATTAATTGTGATGAAATTGTTCATTTTTGAGCTGAAAACATAGTTCATATGAGCATCAACATGTTGAACAGAACTGAAATCCTGTACATTTGCAGAACTGTCATTTACCAACACAAAGTTCCTTTGGAGATTCACTGAGATTCATTTCTTATGCACAAAGACATAAATAAGACCTCTAAGCAAATTTTAGCAGATTTGTGTTCCTACAGTAAAAATATGTTCTCCAACTTCCCAATAAGACAGATCTCTTCAGTGATTTCTATTTTGCATGTTAGGGGGTGCTGTTGCCATTTAACCAAGCTGCACTTATTAAGACAACAAGGGCCGAGGCTATAGAGCAGGACAGGATGTGCAAACACATGAGGTTGTTGTGTTCATTCATCATCTGTGGAGAGGTGATTCTGCCGTCACTGAGCTGATGAAACGTTGCTGTGTGGGTGAGTCACACAAGAACAGATCACTTGTGGTTTGAATTAAGTTTAAAGAAGGAAGTCAAAATGTGTCATACATCAGTCACAAAACTTCCCACATGTGCTGTATACAGTAACATGGTTTTTTGTGTTCTTCTGATATTGAAATCTATTTCCCTATCGGCCCTTCCTTCTTTACACAGACAAAAAAAAAATACAGCAGATCTTCGATAGGGGACTCAAATCGTCTGTCACTCGATTAATACACACCAGTGAGGCCAGTGTGGATTTATTCACTCAGATGAAATGTGTTTGAAATGCTGCAATAAAAAACATTCACAAAAATCTCAATCTGTCAGCGATTTGAACTAGTTTTAAAGTATTTGTATTCAGTATGGCACGTAATCGGTAACACCTGCAGCTGCCTGATGATTCATTCACGTCTTACACACAGTGCTGACATTCACCTCCACCTCTGCTCTGTTTTTCAAATGGGACAGCGTTGGTCGAGCGTTACAGCCGTAGTACTACACAGTGAAATGACAGAGCTCAAAGGGGAAGTTCCTACATGTAGCTTCGTACTCACTTGTACATGTAAATATCAGTTTATTCTTTATGGGAAGTACTTCTTGGTCAGTGAAAAGTCCGTGACAGTACAGTAAAAAAGACATACTGTATTTGTGATTGTATGTGACCGAAGATCCATGTGTTCAGTGCTTGTTCTTAATGTTTAAATTGTGTCATTGTTTATAAAAATCTATTTCAGTAAACCCATATTCCTGTAATAATTATACTTTCATAATAGTTCATCTTGACTTAAAAAAGTATATAGGATGTTACATCTATCATTTTATATGAAGCTCTATTGTTTATTTTGTCACAGATCACAGTTACACTGTTCAAGAGTACCTTATGTTTGGTTTGGATATTTTTTTAAATCATATTCCCAGTTTAAGGCCTACTAGCGCCATTGTACCCATACTGCCATTGTGTGTGAAAAGTGCCTATCCATTATTGTAAATGGACACAGCAAGAGCAGCAGCAATTTTGGAAAAAACTGTCGTGATGTTATTTGTTCACATTATTTGGGAGTGGACATTTAAGGAATATTTTCACAGACACAATTATGCATTTAGGCTGTTTGCTTATTCAGTACCATCAGTTTATAGTATTTCATGAACGGCAGCAATAACCACTTCTGAAAATGGAGTATGGCGGCAGGGATGAAGAATTCAAAGTAGAGAGAGGCTAAATTCTCCCAGCATACCTCACAACATTTGAATACAGACATAAAATTGTGCCGAGTAGATAGTCAGGTAATGTTTCTATTCATTTGGCAAGTTTGGCAGCAATCAGGCCTGTGAAGGCTGGGGAAAATCCGTATAAACGCCCTCCTGTGCTGCAACATCAATCGATCAGACACGGAACGTGTATTATATAGTAGGATACCTATTTGTTGGCACCTGATTTTGAAGGTTGTTTTCTATTAACCTTTTCATATTTTATAAATACTATTTTTTGTGCAAAGAGAAAGTAAAAACTCAAATATGATCAAGTATCTGAAATCATGCAGCACAATGCTCACACACTCACCACTGCATGTCATAAAAGTATTGTGGAAAGTCCTCTCTAAGCTTGAGGAGAAAAATACACATTGCTATTTAGTGCCAAGGTATTGTTAGGTTAAGTACCTACTTTTATCTGCAGCAACTGGGTCCACTACTTGATGCCTTCCCAGGGTACACTTTTGCTTGGCAAAACTGCTTTGTCTTTTTACAAACCCTGGTCGTGGAATCAACTGCAAAACACTATTTCCTTTGAAACTCTTCCTGCTTTGGGGAGACCTTTAAAAAGGTACTACCTTAAGACACTGACATGAAGGAAACATGTTTCCGCTTCAACAGTGGTCTACAAGTGAAATGCCTCCAGAATAAAAGCAGTGAAACTAGAACAATTTTGAGCCACTAATGAAGAAAAATTAAGTCAAAATGTTGGTTGCCTGTACTTTCCAAGACATAGTCTTGGGTCAGAATGTGAAATTCTGAGAATTAATGTGAGAATGGGTTTTACTCAAAAGGAAAGTTTGTGTCAGAGCTACAAGATTAACTTCCAAACACTGTCTGCACATTACAATACATTCACTTTAAAGGTTCTTCTTGTGGAAGATTTATCTATTGTATAAATGTACATAAACCAATATATGTGTAATAATATATTGAAAACACAAGCTAACCAGCACTTTTGTCATTAATTTTGTAGTTCATCTTCTTAAAGTATGTAAGATTTAGCACATCTAATCTGTGAGGCAGATAACTTTAAAACAGTTGTAGACCGGTGTGATTAAAGCTCCACTAACGGGGTAAGGGTTAACACTGCAAGCCTCTTTTTACTTTCTCTGAATGAACTTTTTAACAAAATCCCCCTTTGTTCATATGGATTACATGGAATTTACCTGTTATGGTTTTAAATTGGTTTTATCTGAATTACCCCGACACCAGGAAGATCTTACAGGATAAATAAAATGTTTAAAAACTTTAGCAAAATCTAATAAGTAATATGTTCACTTTAGATAAATTATACATTTGATTTACAGATAATTTCATCTATTGTGATATGAATACTTGATATTTTTGTCATACTTAACAGCCCTATTTAAATAAGTTCACTAAATTTGGATTTTGTCGCTGTAGTTTCTCAAGTTTTTGAAACCACACACACAGTTAAAGACAGGGTTGTCAAACTCATTTCAGTTCAGGGGCCACATTCTTCCCAATATGATCTCAAGTGGATCGGACCAGTAAAAATGATAACAGCGAAAAAAGTAAAATTATATTATGATAATGTTTACATCTACAAAGCTTCCTTAAAAATCTGAATAATATGAACAACTTCAAATGTCTTGAGAAAAACAAAAGTATTTTTAAATATATTCTGCCTCAGTTTATCAGTTTATCATTTACACATGTGCATTACAACTTACATTACAATTACACACAACATTTAGTAACAGGTAGAATACTGGTGAAATTGCATGTATTTCTCTTAAGACATTTCAGGTTATTCATATTGTTCAGGTTATTGACATTTTTTGTAAAAGTATAGTTTGTTGATGTAAACATTTTCATGTAATTTAATTTTTTTTCACCAAAACAAAGACAAAATTTGCAGTTGTCATTGCTGAAAGGTTATTATGATAATGTTTTACTGCTATGACCCACTTGAGATGTGGAACCTGAATTTAAATGATTTTGACACCACTTGATTGTTAATATCTTCAGTGTAATTTCTGTATTTCACAAATTCATCCCACGGGCTGGATTGGACCCTTTGGCGGCCCAGATTGGCCCCGGGCCGCATGTTTTACACCTGTTGTCTAAGATGTTGAAATTTGATATAAAAATACATTGCCTTTTATGCCACTCTCAATCCATCTGACAGTGTTTTTATTTCCCTGGTGGGACGGCAGCATGACACCTGTCACAATGTCAAAAGCACAAAGAGACAGAAACTGTTTAACAGAGAAATTGTCATTTTAAAAGCTACTGTCTCTGTCACACTATTTCAGGTCAACAATACTGTGTTCTGTCGGTGTTTTTCCAAATCACCACATCGTCACACATTCTCATTGCAGCACCCAATGTATGAACATGATTTTCGGTGTCTGACAGCTAAATCCAACCAGAACGTCTGGGAAAACCCCAAAGAAGGTCAACTAAGCCATGCAGAGCTAGCAGTCTGCCCCCACCCACCCAGCCGTCACTCAGGGACTTTTCCTTCTGGCTGACTTTTCCCTGCCAGAGAGATGTCAGGCAAAGACGTTGGACAGTTTGACTTCAAATCCTGAAATGTAAAAAGCACACATCTTCTGTCTAAGATTCAGTCAGTTTGCATTTACAAAAGTCGCACCTACAGTTTGAAACATACTCTTATCTTTGTAAATGAATGTTGAACAACAGTCAGCTAAATGTAGCTAAATTGCCTCCACCTCCAGAACAGACTCACTGCTCCACTGACTACCTGTGCTTTCCCAGAGCAACGGATGGTTTTCATCATCTCCTGCCATTTAGTCTGAAGACTAATCAATTAATTGTTTTCACTATGAAATGTTTGAAGAAAAAAAAAAAAAGGTTAGGCAATTAATGAGTAAGCTTCACTGATTTGCATTTGTGCACCGATGCCAGTGTAAGCAGCAAAGACCCTGATGCTTGATTGGGGATTAACTCAGGATGCAGCCTTTCTAACATGTCTGCATCAGTAAAATCTGATGTATTCTAATATATATTTATTAGTAGGCAGATATAATAACAACCCTGCACCTCTCCCCTCAAATGTTGACACTCTGAAACTCAATCTACATAATCGTAGGTGCGATAAAATTGTAAGTGTAATTTATATATATTTATGATAAATCAAAAACAAGTACATATAAGTTAATTCCTCCTGTCAGTGCCCTTACCCAGGATACTGATAATGATCTGGAGTTCAAAGGCAGCTTACTGCTCATAATGTGCTAAGTACTAATGCTAGTTGCTATTGCTAATGTTAGGTGCTGTGTGTATTAGGATGGGTAAACTGCATAGCCCTAATTTCCATACAGGGATAATCAAGTGGGTTAACCTCAATATTAACTATAACTTGTGTTGATACTGATTGTTGGTAAATGTCACTTAAATGCTCACTAATCATTTATTCTTATTTGAAACCAAAGTATTAATTCACCTAACTCTAGCTAAGTCAATTTATGCTGAATCACATTCACGGTAAATGATACTGTATTGCACTGATAATTGCTTCACATATATCTGTCAGACTGTTGGCAATGCAACAAGGGGCGCATCCCTACCACTGACTGGTCATCAGATTAATATAAGAACAGACCTTTGCAACAAAAAAATCCAACAAAAAAAATCCTCTCTCTGAATGGTTCCATGAGTTCTACAGATGTCTTTCTCATAAGTGACATGAGGATAAGGCTACGAGCCAAAACAGAGATTAAATGCACAAAAGCAGCATGAGTATATCGTTTGCTTTTCAGGTGATTGGACATCTGATATCATTTCATATAATTTTACACAAACTTCTTTGTGTATTTTGCGATGGACTCATTTAAAACTGAATCTATAAGACACCACAAGACCGCATCAATTTAAACTGGTATGATTCATGGAAAAATGGCCTGTTTGATCCATCCCTTCTAGACTACAAAGAAGATGTGCAAATCTCCCCTAATTCAGTGATAACAGCAGGGCAGCAAAATCTAAGCTGTCTTGCATGTGAAACACTGATTCTATTTTTATCCAGTACATAGAATCATTATGTATCTGCTCTGAAAGACCATCATCAGAGTACAAACAAATTATCAAAAGAAGATATGGTTTTGGGCTGTGTGTTGCTGAGATTTCAGCACATTAAACAGGAACGTTTCTGCATCTCGGCTGGCTGATTGGGCTCCCTCTCTTTGAAGTGTCAGAATCTGCAGCAGCCTTGTTTCTGTTTGAACAGACCTGCGATAACCTTACATCTGGACCGCTGTCACCACAGTAACTGCTGCCATGGTGACCGAAGCAAAGGAAGAAGAGGAGAGATGCTGAGAGAAACGAAGGAGAAGACACATGCAGCAGTGTTGATTGAAGACTTGCAGAAGTGTTTGTGTGTGTGCTGCAGATGGGGGATGGACAGGATGACTAACACTGACCACAGCGATGTGCTCCAAGAAGAAGGTGTGTGTCTGCTGTCTGTACGGAACAACTGCAAACAGCCCTTAATCTGGTGTCTACAGCCACGCTGCACTCCTTTTCTCTACTGCAGTGGAGGTGTTTTACATAAAACACTGGTTCAGTGGGTACATGGGGGTAAACCAAAAATTACTATGTCTATAGAGTAAAGCTTTGGAAAGGATTATTGTTCCACTGTGACATGACAACAGCAGTTATAAAAGGGACTTGTAAAGTGATCAGGGTTTTCTTGTCTCTCAATAAAAACAACAGACAATTGAACTGACGCACACTGCAGATTAATCAAACATATCTGATGTATATACTTTCATCCTACCATTTTCCGTAATAAAAAAAGGGGTTGCCCATTATACCTAGAAAAAAAAGGCCAACACCATTCAATTCCTTAAAATATAACTAAAACCTGTTATCCATATTAAACTCACTACAATTGCACTGAAACTATAGGTTTTAGCATTAGTGTCTGTTTCCTACATCCCTGGTGAAGCATGTGGCTCAGAAATCTACTTGCCTCAACTGTCTTAATTTGCTTGCATATAGTTACAGCAGTTAACAAAAACTGAGACTGATTGTCATGCTTTAATTGCATGTGCAACTCTCAACAGAGACAGGAAAGAAAAGAGATCAAGTTCTAGCTGAGTGCATGGCTCAGTTACTTCCATCATCACCTTTATAAAAACCATCTGCTTATTCTTCCATTTCAGTTTCTACAGCTACTTGCCCTACGTGGCATTTTATTTGCCTCAAGTAAGTGGGCAGCAAGCCTTATTGCTGAGCCCTGTTATGGTTCTAGTGTGGTTTTGTTTCCATCATTTGCATGCCTTCAAACCCCACAGAGAGCATCTCAGAAGTATAACGTTGTGTCTGCCCATTCTGACACTGTCTGGGCTTCATATAAGAAAACAGTTCATGACTGTCAGAGGCACACGAGTAAGGGGACTGGATGGTAATTCTTTTCAGGTTATTATTAATCTACCAACCTGTTCTGTGTCCCTGCTCCCCTGATCCCCACCTCTGCTACTAGCCATTAGTTCCACATCAAACTTCATCATATTGGCACTAATCTTCATTTGGCTTAATGCTTCAGTTTGATGTTAGTACTTGTGTTAGTACTAGAACTAACTTGGCAAAAGTCAAAAGGTGTCTGCTGTGCAGGCTGCCACTGAAACAGAAGAGGCAATCGTCCTACGATTTAACTGCACTTGGCGTGACACGGCTTACCTCTGCTACTTTAGGGGGAACTCCATCTCCCAGTACTTCTCTGTAAAAGCATTGCTGGGTCATATAATAGGAGAGACCGCTGGTTCTTTTGAAGGCATCCTTCAGCCGTTTCAACTCCACATCAGTGACTGAAAAAACAGAAAGACAAGAATATCAAGACAGTTATCTAACACATATTGATCACATTATCATTTTATATTGTTATAATTATACTTTATTTGATGTACATTTTTCTCTTGTCTTCAGGGTTTGTTTTAATTTTCAGTTTAGTTGGTGCACATTACAGTATTGAATATTCTACCTCTAGATTTGTAAAATACTCACTGCATGGGTGTTCATCATGTTCTTATAATAAAGAATAGTTTAAAAAATAAAAAAAAAACACAGAAAAGTTAAACCAAACTAAATATTTTGAACAATGTAAGGAATAAATCACAAAACCAAATATTCTGTCTGCCTTTTTCAAATAACTCACAAACAAATCAACCATCTGTTTTCTCAATCATTCACTTGGAACTGAACATTTTTTCACAACACCATGTTTGGCCATAAGTCACAGCCCTAGGTGTTAATTTATTGTCTTGCATCCGACTCCTCTCTTTTGGCCAGGTCGTCAAAAGAAATGGTTCATGATTGACCCACCTGGTTACACAAAGGTAAAGTACAGAAATTAATGTATTTACACTTCATTAGGTCAAATATGGAAAATGTAAATGATTTCAAACTCATCAACACCGTATCGCTGCTGTGGACACAGATGACTAATGAGTAAAACAGATCAACTCCACATTGCAGATAAATGATCAACAAGCCACCCCAAGGTCAGTCAAGAGCTGATATGTGAACCGTTAATCCGCTGCAGGTAATAGTAATGAATGATCCTAAAACTTCAGTTCATACCAGTACTACATTACATAATAGGATTTCATGATAATACTGATACTGGTAGATTTGGCAGAGATATCCTTGCGGGTAGAGTAAGAGAGTGATGTTGTGAACGTGAGTGGATATGACAGTCAGCTGGTGTCTGATCAGCTGATGACCGAGCTAATGATGCAGCACGAAGCAAACAGCTGATGCCAATCAGCTAATGCAGCCACAGTATCTCAGCTCCACTGTGTTTTACTAATCCTACTAAAAGGACTTTTGTACTTTTTAATTGCTGATAAGGACTTACTTCAGGAGCTGCTTACAGGGATAATATTTCTTCAACCCAACTGAAATCATTCTGATAAGAGATTCCAGCTCGAATAAATGTCCAGTAAGATGTGCCTTCAGATGCCACAAAGTACTTTCTCCAAGTAGAATTTTGGATCCACAAAGCAGTTCTACTTAGTGTCTTTTTTCAGCTTCATTTCGTCTTTCAAACACTTGTTTGAACAATCACTTCAAGCCTCTTGACCATAAAGGCATTTACCAATCTCAAAATCTTTAAGGTCTCCACAAAAGAAAAGATTTGTATCACACAAATCCATTTTGATGTGCTTCTGCCTTGACTCTGCCACCTAATGGAAACTTGTCACACCAACTAATTACAACCATGTGGGGAAAGATGTGCAAAAGAATATGTTCATTCCGTCCAAGTAACCGGATTACTCTTTTGCATTGAACACCCCTCTTTAATTCCTTCCAATTGGGCTGGATCAGGCCACTCTCTGAGTGTAGTAACTGCGTAAGGCTGAGCTATTATAATCATCTATGGAATATTAAGGTCCATGTAAAACACACTTAACTAAAATTTCAAAGACACCATTAACATTTCAGTGACTTAAGAGCACTTCATGGGGGCAGGTCATCAGCTAAACCAGCCAACCAATGAAAAAGCCTCCCTTTGGACAGCGGGTGTTCATTACAACCGTCAATCCGGCACCGTTTGCTTATTCAAGATGAGTGAAAATGACCCCTTGCATTGCCGATAAAAAAGGCAGTTGGTGTTTATGACCTTTCATGCCCTACCCACCATGGGGTCAACATACAGTGTCACTGTTAGTTAGGAGTGTAACGGTACAGAAAAATTTTGGTTCAGTATGTTTTCGGTACAGGGGTCTTCAGTTCGAGACATTTCCGATACATTTAGGTAAAGTGAAGGAAACCAGTGAAACCCAAGTGAAACTTAACACACTTTGAACATCCGACCCAGCTTCTGCGCCTCTGTTATACTCTCTGTTGTCATGTTTACCCCTCCTTATTGGCACCCCAGCCAAGTGTTTTTTTTTTTTTTTTCTGTGTGTGTTTTTGCAGCGGCGCTGAGAATGTATATAGAGGAAACCATGCACATGGGTTCTGCTTGCAGCCACCCTGCTTCCTGAGTGTTTGCGTTCTTCACATAGGCTACATGTATTTATACGGTATACCTCTGTATTGTATCGAAGGCATCCGATTCGAACCGAAATGGTTCAGTACAAACGAGTGCACCGTTACACCCCTACTATTAGTGATGTTTGAACAAGTGCAGGCAACCTCCATATACATTGTACTTTGTACAGACAGTTCCCTAAAAAAATCTAACCTGAAGACATTTTTATTTACATTTATTCATGTCATCAAACATATACATAGCACTAAATGACACTGATGCTAATGTGTGTTTGCTTGACATTTAAAATTGCCAACACTTTTTTATTCTGTTGTTAAATTGCTCAAAAGAATAGATAGTTTTAGGTGGATGCCCTTTGCTTGAGTACAAAAGCAGATCCTGCTGAGACACAGTGAAACTGGGGCTTTAGGTCCTGCGCTACACTCCGCTAAAGGCTCCCACTCAAACTCAGAGCACTGACACTATGATGGAGTCCCACCTGGTTGCTGCTCTGCTGCTGCAGTCAAACGCACACCGCTTTATTATCTCTATGAACACATCAAACACTCATGGAGCTTTCCAGATACAGCTGTATCATCTGCATTGTGCTGCAGTGAGTTTTCATCTGGAAACTGAAAGCAGGCATAAACCAGGCTGGAGTCAAAGTCCCTTAATACAGACAACTGCTATTTTAATGTAAAAGTCACTAAGCAGAAACCACTGGATGTATGATGTGTTATTTTATTGTCTAATTGTTGCAGTTGACTGCCAGTAATTATTCTAATAATCGATTAACTCAGCAAACACATCAAATATCAGCTTCTTAATACAGATGAGCGATATTGGGAAGAATCTTTTAAGAATTTAAATAATCACAGTTAATGGCTTAATTGCAGCCTTCTACGACCGAGCTGCAGGAACTGTCCAGTACTGAGTGAACCTTTAGTTATTAGGACACAGACATTAACTTTGGATCGGGTATGTCTGATTTTGAAATATACTGATACCAGCCTGTAGAGGGCAACACACTCCATGTGGCCATAGACATATGCTGGGTGGCAACACCTTAAGGCAAACTAATGATTACACACCAAGGAAGATCCTGCCAATACAGAGGTATGAGCTTTATTTAAAGGCCACATTAGTAGGCTACTACACTTCATTGCTTTCATAGAAAAAGAAAGGGCAGAAAACTGTATCCAGACCAAAGCTGTGATGTAACAAAAGTATATTCAGACTTCAAAGGTAAGGAGGAAGCAGCCAGACATAGCTCTAGGCTAAAATACTCAAGTGCACTGATATGACTAAAAAGCTAAATCAGTAAGGAAAGATGAATGAGACAGGCAGGATGTGCAGAGATTGAAGAGTAATACATCCATTTAAAGTCCCACCTGTCACATGCATGCTAGCAGTTTAGTTTATGATTTCAAAGTAAAGCAATAACACATACCTGTATACACACACAATTCTAGGGCCCCTTCAAATCAGATCCATCAGAGGTACACGTTTCTTGGCCCAGTGACCTTTTCCTCCCTACAGTAACCATTAACCACTCACATGGCTCAGTCTGATGTGTGTCTCTTACATCAGTTCAGTTTGGTTACTGTCAAAACACTTCTGGCTGTCAGCTGAGTCTGCTCTTAAGAAGTCGTCTTTGTAGAAGAGGCCCTCTGGGTAATGAGGGCTACCTTTCACATTTAAACCGATATGGTACCAATACTCGGTTCCTGGGAACCAGTACCGGTATACAACGATGCCTGTTTTCTGTACTTTTTGTGTGTATGTGTGGTGATTAAAGTCATTTTGTCTATTAAAAAAAATTGTAAAAAACTTCTGAATTCCGATATTTCACAACATCAGAAGTGAAATAACATTACATAAAACTTGAGAAAAGTGTGTGGGGGGAGGGCAAATAACTTTCAAATAAATATAACATATATAACATTTTTCAAACTAAAGTATTACAAACTAAAACAACCACTCCCTCTAGCATGAACTGTACTGCACATGTTCAACAGTTCTTTCTCAGGAACACCAACATATCTGCTGTTTCTGGCAAGAGCTGAGCCCGCACCACACTGATTGTTTTTTTTGTTTTTTTTTACGCCATTTCTTCTCCCCCAAAGCTGGCTGTAGGTGAGGAGCTGCCGGCTGCTGCAGGTGCAGTGATGGTGTCTGGTGTGGGAGTCATAGCCTGCACTCCTCTGGGGCTTTCGAATATTGTACATTCCTCAGCCTTCAGGTGTATATTACGTTTGACTAATGCCGCGTTTCCACTACATGGTACCAGCTTGACTCAACCTTTTTGTGTTTCCATTACATAAAAGAACCTGGAATCTACTTCCCGGTACAATTTTTTTAGTACTTGCTCAGCCGAGGATTCCAAAACGGGTGAAGAGATACTAAAAATGTGATGTGAAAACACTGGCAGACCACTCGGTTTGTCAGAGAGTTGCGTTGAGGCTGCATGAACCTCCCTGCAGCGGCAGCACGAGCCTCCATTTCCCACAATGCATGTCAAGACAAAAAATTCAGAAGATGCCCGAGTTACCTCCCGGCTCTGCATGTAAACACATGGTTTTATTTATGGTGGATGGCACTTCGAAATTGTCACGAAAGTCTTCCGCACCTTTAAATAACATTTCAAAACGTCATCATTTGCTCCAGTTGAGTTCACGCACTGTGAAGCAAATTTAAGAGGTGGGGCAAAGTGCAATGGGAATGATGTAAGGAGGCTGGTGTTGAAAACATCTCCACTTCAGTGGATAATTTACATGATTCTGTGATGGCAAGCTATCAGCATAGTGATTTTACTGTTATTAGACCCTTAGATTAGATCATGCAAAGGTGGAGGTGACCTGCACAGAGGTACATTGTATCTGTTCTGTATACACACTACTTTACACACTGTAAGGAAGGCTTGAGTGAAGCTAAAACAGAAGTTAAAGGTTCACTGGATATGTCATATAGCAACTAACAAACAAGTCTGAGCTTAGGCTGTAGGAAGAAGTTTGACTGCAATAAAAATCCTTAACTGCACAATCAAACATTTCAATGTATCGTCCACATTGTTTATTTATGAAAAAACATACAGAAGCATATTTCAGTTCCTCTGTTAATAATGAAGTGGAATGATAGCAGTCAAAGCTGAGTTCTTATTAATAAGCCCATCATGGACAAAGCATTGGCTAAAAGCTGTGACATAACCGAATACATAACAGGATAATTAATTTAGTGATGTAAATACTTATACCTTTTCTCCCCATTACAGTTTCACCAATTTCCAGTTTTGCTGGTCCGGTCAAGCTTAAACTGGATAAAGTGATTCAGACTGGCTGCACCATCATTTATCATTATGACAGTCTGTGTCACATTAAATGGTGTCCTACATCAGAAACTTGATGTAGACACCATCACGACAAATGAGCAATACCACAGTCAACCTAATGAAAATCATGTTACATTACATTATGTTACAAATAGAGCTGCAAGTAGACAGGAGGAGTTTACTGGGGCTGAAGAGATAACATGAAGATCGTATTAAACTTAAGAAGAAAGTAAGAAAGTTCATATGTTTTTTAGGTGAGAATGATGTGATATGGCAGTGTCAAAGAAAACTAACACTGTATCAACACTGCAATGTATTGGATTTGAATAGGACAAAAGAGGAGAGCAAAAGAAATGTAGATGAGCAGCATGGAAACAGGAAAAGAAATTGTCTCAAAAGTGATTACAATGCCACATTAAACTGCATATCCATTCTTACTGGAGCTATGCCAGCACTGGAGACATTGCCACTTTACCACTGCCTCCTCCTATGGGCAGTTGTCAAATCAGTATAGAGGTGCATTATTACCACCATAAGGGTTGGAGTCACTACACTGTCATTCACAGGCTCTGACAGTCTCAATTCATTCACTCAGTTGTTTGTATGGATGGATGGATGTATAGATAGATAGATAGATAGATGTATAGATAGATAGATGTACTTTATTTATCCCAAACTGCGAAATTACAGTGCAACAGCATGACACATAATAAAAAAAAAAGAACACAAGAGCAAACACTAACACACTGTATATAATAAATAGAAGTATAAAAAAAGATCTGGGTAAAACCTGTATACTAACTGTAACGTACCAAAATAAAAACTGTAAGGTGCAAACTAAACTGTAATGCTCAGTATTGGAAGGTGCAAAATTACATTAAGTACAAATAGGTTATGGCCAAAGACATCAGATGGGAGTGAGTTATGTAGAGTGAAATAAAATGTGGCAGAAAATATTTTCCTGTATCTGTCTGTTCCACAGCACAGCTGTAACTGTCCGTTTGAAAAGGGTGCTCTGTTGTCTGTCCAGTGTGTGGGTGGAGAGGGTGCTCATCTGTATCTCTTCACTGAAAGCAGAAACCTTGTAGTAAATCTGGTATACCAGTTGGGTCCAGTCTTCCATATCAAACCAGTTTAATGAAGTAGAAAAAGAACTGTACACATGTGAATGAAGCATTTTATTTGCGAGATATTAAAAGTGCAAAAATAAATGTGTCCACTGAGCACATAAACTGCAATGTCACAAAATTAGCATTTATGCAGATTCAAAGGGTCCACACAGAACTGCCCTTGCCAATGACCAAACAAGAAAAGGCCATTTTCCTGTACCACATGCGCAGTAACTCCATCATATCAATCATCACTGTTATGAAGTTATGGTTTGCACCAACTCTTTGTTGCTCTACGGGCTCATTAAAAGTCACTTTGTTTCTGAGGTTCATCTTCAACACAACACCTCTGTGAAGACGAATGAGGGCAGTTATGGAGTTATTAAACGCCTGTATGAGTAGGAAAGCAAATATTGCTCACATGGTTACAGAGACAATTGAATTACAAGGAGTGACTGCTGCGTCTGATGATGGCTCCCAGGGAGAAAAGGGAAGGAAAAAAAAAGAGAAAAGTCAGACTCAAAGTCAACTGGAGGTTTTACACAAAGCAAAGCATAGGTACAGCTGTTTGTTACTAAGGACAGACAGATGCCACACAGTAGAAAGGAGGAAAACTCATTAACAGTGAGTAATCCATGGGCAATCGATGATGGATAACAACAGCAACATTATTATCCCGATCCATGTGCAGTCCCTTGTTTCTGTGCTCCAGGTACAACAGCTGTCCAAATCACCCCCACTGTGCTCCATTAAAACAACTGGGTGGTGATGCACAGCAATATTAGCAACTCCATCATGGAAGAGACAACAAGACCCAGCACTTTGAATTAATCACACCCACAGTGGGCAGCAGACCACAGCAGGACTGTGTCAGCGTCCAGGTGTGAATGAAATGCTGAAGCAAAAAAACATCTGAGAAGCAGCCAGTCTGACATAATCTTGAACCCTGTCTAAGTGTACATCTGTCACATTCACCTCAACAGGAACAGCTGGATGAATCCAACACAAATGTCATATTTTTATCCCTACTTCCACATCATTGCTCATCTTTTGTATTTGACTCATTCTCACCACCCTTCATCTGCCACAGTTTAAAGGCATCAATCAGCACCATCATCTGTTCATCTTGAGTTACTTAACTTCCAATCGGACTTGATTGCTTTTGTAGATGACGAGAATATGCCCTGTTTTGGCCTTAGCTCATTAAAAGGTAGTCATCTTTTCTACTTAACCATAGAAGCAGAAGACGACAACACTTGTGAAATGTATGGCTCAACAGGATAGAATTGTTTAAAACAAGAAAGAAACTATCTGGATTCTTCAGCTTTGTTTTTGTCTATTTGAGTTACTATTCATATACCAAGCAGATTGTTAAAATCATTTCAAGATTTTTGTTTGGTGGTGGTTAGCGGGGCTGTTCAGCGCAAACTGGCAGCCAGGCTTCTGTCAGTATGCCCCAGGGCAGCTGTGGCTACAAATGTAGTTTACCACCACCAGAGTGTGAATGTGAGAGTGAATGAACAACAGATCAATGATGTAAAGTGCTTTGGGTGCCTTGAAAAGCACTATAGAAAATCCATTATTATTACTAAGATAAGGGTTAAATTCACATTCAACAATAAACAATAACTGTGACATGAAATAAAATGAAATGAGCAGGAAAAAAATATATTAATCACCAATTAATCACCAATGAAAAATTCATCATTGTGACCACCCTATCTATGAGCAGGTGGCTTATTTTGCTGTTGTGTGAAAGTGATTAATAGCTTAAGTGCTGAATCAGAGGCTTCAGCAGCCCTGCGGGCAGCCAATCACACACGTGGATCAGCACAGCACACCACACAGTTCCACCAAGAGAAAACACAGCACCCTTGTGTCATGTAAGGTAGCAGCCGAACGGATTCACAAGACAATAAGTAGAACTCCTTCCTCCTCTAAAAGCCTCTGTTATCTGAAGCCAAAACTCCTTTCTTACAGAGCACAAAACCTGCTGAACTGTGCTTATGGAAGGTTGTAACAGCTCACTGTCTGGATTAGCAAACATTTCTGATATTGGAAAATCTGCTCCTATTCAGAAAATGGATCAATTGTTTGTCATTTTTAAGACAAAAAAGCAGATTTCTGCTTGTCATAACTTCTGAAACATGGATATTTGCCTATTTGCCAATATATCCATTTTATTAGTGTCATATCAGTTACACAAATATCCAAATAGGCTAAAAATGTGATGATAAATGATAAACATAACATGCATACACTTGAAAACCCTTGGCTTTCAGTCCACGCCAGGGTTTCTTAACCTTTTCGTGAACCAACCCCACTAACGGCATCATCAGCGTACTGGCACCCCCTCATGCCTGAAAAAAATGTGTGGTACTTGGGGGGGGGGTTGTGAACCCCCTTGATTTTAACATCCCTACTTCTGCTGCATGAATTCCATCCTTCGGGGGGGGGGGGGGGGCGGACGGACGACACAACCCCGTCAATGATTGTGCCACATGACCAAATTGGAGATGGTGCTCAGGGTTATTTTGTTCATGATGAGCTGTTGATTGGTAAGTGGATGTGAAGGTGATTTGATGGGGTGAAGCTGTATTTCAGGTTATGGTTCCTACCGAGTTTAGAGCTGAAGTGTTGAAAACGGCACATGGACATTTTGGGTGTGTAATACCCATCTCCAAGTCCTTAAACACTTGCATTAAAGATGAATGTTCAACTGTTCAACATGTAATAGGGCCGACTGTTAACTTAAAAAAGAATTAGGCCTGGTATATCTATAATGAAAAGTGTAGAATAATCTTGGATGTCATTGAATTTCTGAATCTTTACTAAGATAAATCAGAAGTTATGGTTTTTGGCCCTAGTGTTTCTAGTCACACTTCTCTTATTGACCTGGGTTCCTTATCACACTTTGTTAAGCCAGTCATGTCAAATTTGGGTGTTAAAATGGACCCCTCCCTTAAATTCAACTGACAAATTAGTGATGTTGCCAAGTCTAGTTTCTAGTTTCCCCAATTTGTCTTACAAGATTATACCCGACATATCACGTTTTATTTTTACAGGGTGCAATATGGAGTATGGTGCTGATCCATCCTGCTTATGTTACGCCAAGCATTTTATAAAGAAATAACAATTCTATACTGTTTATTTCCTCTTTAGTCTGATGATAAACTATAGAATAAATAATTGTGATCCTAGTTTTTGCACAGGGATCATTAGTGTAAACGCTGACGTGGCTGCAGAGCATCAGTATGATGGGATCCACAACAACCATGTCACATCCGTCCACTGACACATTTAGTGTTTTTGTGTCAGCTGGGATTGTTTTAGATCCACAATACTAACATTTATGAATAAGAGGAGAATTAGCAATAGTAAGTCTATAAGTTTATTCCTAATAAAGTACTGGTACTGACCAGAGCATCATGGGTAATGTCACGTTCGTCCACCAGCAAAAGTTTTCACATACACGTGCCATTCCAAATCCAATATTTATGAAAATAGAGCTTCCACTGTCAAATAATATCAGTAGTCTGTGCACAAATGGATTAGCATTATTTCAACACAGTTCTCTGCATTTCTTACTTTTTTTTTTTTTTGACAAAAATGGCCACTCATTTGACCCCCTAAGGAAATTTTAGCCGATACACACTTATGAAAGACACACAGAGAGCTCAATCAGTTAATAAACCAAGCACAGATCTCCTTAGCATTATGTATGTTCTGGGTGGTTTTTTAGATCTCATCCAAAAAAAAATAAAAAAATAAAATAAATTAATAAAATTCCAGTAAATATCAATCCAGTCATGAAATTTTTCTCATCTTCATCTTGTGTACGTTTAAGTTATTAGCCTAGTTAGTGTTGGCTGATATACAGAAACATTTCATGATCATCATTTCATTTGATGTATAAGGTACATTAAGCATGTATGCAAGCTGCAACTTAAAGTTTTTGTTCCACTCACTCAGCCTGTTGAATCACCAGTTGTAGAATCTCACATGGATTCATTTATCTCAAACTGGTTGCACAGCTGGTTTTCAGTGTTTTGGAGAAGTTCCACATCTGTAAACAGACTGCTGCTTTCACACAAACATTCAGACCTGTACAAACCATCGATGAGGACAATATTTACAACTCCTAAAATAGCAGCGAGGTGCCGCATGACACTAAATATGATCATCAAATGACATGATTATGATTAACAGGCTACAGCACAAGCCAACACCGACTTTGCATGAAAACCACATTGTATCCATTAATCAAGCGTCTATGGCAGCTGTTTGGTGATGCATCTGAGCATGTTGTGCATGTATCATAAATAAGATGCAGCCAAGGGGCGCGGTCGAAGGGCTCATTATCGGAGTGCATAACTTCACTCACATGAACCCTGTGCAGCCTCAGTCTCCACAGTGCTACAGTGGTTAATGGACAGCCTGCTGACAGCTCATCCTCAGCTAACCGTCCATCAGCAAGGACCAAACGCCAAAGACACAGCCCCAAAGCTGTCCTTTAATGCAGGGTGGTGTTCTAGCAGGAACAACCCCACTCTCCACAGTGAAGAGAAGCAGTGTGTGATTGGAAAAGAAACTGAATGAGCACAAGAATCAGACATGAAACCTGCCTCAGTTAGGGCCGTCGTGGTCGAGTGGATGGTTAACTGTGCTACAACTGACTGTTGATAACGATTTGTCCTTTTCTTTTCATTTATGCCACTACTGTAGTTTAAAACTAATACAATTTTAATAGGACACTTTATAAAGAACAGCTGTTTATTGGTAGTAAAAGAAAAAAAAAACATTTAATTTAAATTACTGGTTGCTTTGAGTTTTGTAGATAAAGCACAAGCCCGTTGACATTTAGAGCTACAATGACCATCAGAAAATGTACTGACAGTTACTAAATTATCCATCAACAATTTTTGCAATCAATAATCTGTTTGGTTCATTTTCAAAAGACAAAAAAGTGAGGACAATCAAATCCTCTGATTCCAATTTCTTAGATGCTAATATTTTCTGCTTTCTTTCTTCTTCTGTGACAGTTAACTGACTATCTTAGGATTGTGTCAAACAACATGACGGTGTCGTCTTGCCTTTGAGAAACAGCTTTTCACCATTTTACGACAATTTACAGACCAAAGCAATTAATGAATTATTTGAAGAAATAACCAAAAAATTAATGAACAATGAAAGTAACTGTTAGTTGCAGTCCTACATTACATAGATAGTAACTTCTAATTTCTGAATCTACAAAACTATAATCGAACAAATTGTGTCACCAAAAGGCCATAAACGGGGTGCTATTTTTCCCCAGGGTGCCATTCAACCATAAGCAGAGGAAGGGTGCATAACATGACCAACTGACATTTAATGCTCAACATTTAACGAAAACAAAGCAGATACAGTGACGAAAAATAGGAATTTCTGTTAGTTTGTAAGTTTCAAGACTGAAAGAGCAATGAGGCCACTGAAAAAAGAAAATCCAGGAGCACAATGGAGATATGTGTTGTGTGCCACCTAACCCACTACTCAGAACAGCTCTGTGCTGGATGCCCATATTTGTGAAGACATTTGGGGTAACTGGTGCTGAATAGCTGAAAAAGAGGTGAAAAGCAAAGGCCTGACTTTACAGACATTCCACAGAGCAGGAGCAGGCAGATTCAGGTGGAAATTCCCTTCCATCAACTCAGCTGTCAGACAGCACGGAGAGATGACTGACTTACTGACACAGTTTGTATCCACCCAGCAGAATTATATTTATACATATACATATTATATAATATATATATATAATATATATATTATATATATATATATACACACACACATACATACATACACACCATATACATATATTATATATATATATTTTTTTTTTTATTTATTATTTATGCATATACATATATACAATACTATATATATATATATATATATATTATATATATATATATATATATATATATATATACACACACACACACACACACAGCAACTATCACACTATTTTCACCACTTCAACACTAGGCAATATATTTAACAATGTGTCATAAACGTGAATTGCAAAGCCCTCACAGACATATGATATGTTTAACACACAAATTTTATAAAGAAATAAGCTATACTAAATTAATGGCAAGAAACCAAATTTTCCCCAACAGGTATTCCAAAGCCACACACGATGTCTCCAAAACACTCATCTATCAAAATATACAATAAAAAAGGAACACAGACTATGAATAACACTGCAGAAATTAGGCGACAGGTTAAGAAAATTAATTTTTTTTCATTGGTATGAAGTAGGCCTTATACTTCTGAATATGTATATCAAAGTTAAATGAAAATGGAGCCAACAAAACTGATGCAACAATGTAATGAAATAAGAAAAGATAGTGAGCTGTCACTGACATGCTCTTTGCTCCAGGCTCTGTGTAAATATAATAACAAGTTACTAATAAGATGACCAGAACACTGAGCCATGCTTGTGATGAAGAGCACTCTGAGCAGAGGAAACACGTTGCACTAAAAACAACACAAGCGACACTGCACTGCCTGCCAAAAAAAACCACAAAAACAGTCATCACCAGGACTTAAATAAGCAAATGGGTAAAATACTTCCCTTAGATAATTACTGCACCCTTTAATACATTTCATTTACCTGGGCTTCCTAAATGATGCCGTGAGTACCTTCTCAATTCAACAAGTGAAAAGGTAGGCAGAGCTTATTATTAACACTGCACAACTCTTACTATTTAATTATCTAATATTGAATTTTGAATTAAAGACAATTGCAAACTAGGTTCAACTAAATTACTTGCCTTTTTGGGTAGTTCAGTCACACCAAACAAACAAACATATTTTGTCCAAGTCTTGACTTTAAATCTGATCACACTTTGTCTGCTGAACAGGGTGAACAGTCCTGGAGAAATCAGTCAAACAAATTTTCTGGGTTTAAATTGTTAAAAATTCATAAACCACCAAAAAAAAAAAAAATGGAATTCAGTCAAACTGTGCACTGCACAAAAATCTCGGACAGACACGACAGACAGATGGAATACACTTGGTATATACTTAATACTACAGGGCTGGAGTATAACAGCCATCAGTTAGAAAGAGAGCATAAAGACTGGACTGTTTCAATGGAAGAGTGATGGGCATATCAGGGTGGGAAGAGGTAGATGAAGTGATTGCTCATCATGCCTAGTGAATACAGTACAAGCCTGTGGGGGCAGTGTTATGGCCTGGGTTCAGCAAAGTGTCCAAACAAAGAAATAGATGTGATCTGTTCATTTACTCCATCCTAAGTACAATAAGCGATACACTAATGCCGCGTTTCCACTACGTGGTACTGGCTCGGCTCGACTCGGCGTTTTTCCGTTTCCATTACGAAAAAGGACCTGGAATCTGGTACCCGGTGCTAGTTTTTTGGTATCACCTCCACCGAGGTTCCAGGACTGGGGAACAGATACTAAAACGTGACGTGTAAACACTGCAGACCACTGATTGGTCATCTCTGTGACCCGCCGTTTTACAAAAACAGATATGGAAGTTTACAGTAAATATCAGTAGGTTAATCCACATAATGACAGCCCGCAAAACTGCACCATTCAGTCAGCAGATTCAGTCTTTGGTGTCCTACGTAAAAATTCCGCATGAGTTTGACGAGACCACACACAACGAGCGAGTTTATAAGTGACTCTCTGAGCAGACAACACGGAAGTAACGCACCACATTGCTATGACGACCAGGTACTGGCAAGTCTGTAGTATCCTACAATGGAAACGGTCTCCAGGAATAGTATTTGGTATCCGAGTCAAGTCAAGCTAGTTCCACATAGTGAAAATGCAGCATAATTGTATTCAAGAATGTCAGCCTGAGTTTCATCTAAAGGTTAAAATTATTCTTGCTACATGACATTTAGTGAATTCTCAAGTGATATTCACCAATTTCTGAAAAAGCCTGTATGATCACAGCAGTTTCTAACAGGAGTAATCACTGATTGATACAAAGTCAAATTGGAATATTAATTTTGCAATATTTTTTTAGCTATTAACTTTTGTCACTGTCAGTGATTCCAAATGAGAAGCCCGAGAAACGTTATTAGCCATTAGCCACTATCAAAGCCGATTCCTGCTGATACTGTTTTAATAATGTCCTATCAGTACACCCAATCGGTATATATGGATTACTCCAAGAGCTGTATGATCTCTGATGCTTTTGTCAAACCTCTGTTTCAGTCATCTCACTCATTTACAGTGTACAGGGCTGTGACAGCAACGCATCCCTGCACAGCTTCTCAGCACGCAAACAGTAAATAAAGAAAATGTTTACTATGTGTCCTGTGCTAGTGTGCCAGCATGAAGACCAAACAGAGCTGCCTGATAGTAGCTAAATTGTTTCCATTAGATGTACAACTGTGGAGGCCAAACAAAGCCGTGCACATAATGGAGAACACTCAGTGTATTGTAAAGCAGTGATGCAATGGGTGTATTCTTGGACACGGGGCTGCATTAAATGCAATGGCTACCAAATCCATAGCAAACAATGGGTCTGATATCTGCCACTGCCTTGGCATATGCTCAGTCTTCAGACATGCTCTGGGACTAAAACAATCGTTGCATGCTCAGCTTTTCTCTGCTTCTAAAACTGTACACACATACATCTGTATTCTCTCTCACACACACAGCACTTTTTTAGCATCAGACCACCTTGCTACATTAACGTGGCAACAAAGCAGCAGCTGGCAAAGCCTCCAGCTGTGATTCAGTGTTTGCTGTCCTATGAAGTAAGTAGGGCCCTGCTGCTATCAGTAAGACTGTACACACAGCAGCAGGGAGGGAGCACCGAAGCGTCTGGAGCACTGCAGCATACAAATACTCAAGTCACATGACCCCCAGTGACCTTTCAGTCATGGCAAGCCGTCGACGGAAGCGCCAGGCACAGACTTACAGGAAGTGCTATTCTTAAAAAGCTCTTTTCACCTGCGGGTATGACATCAAAATGCTCAGCATGAGCCTGCAGTTTAATGAGACAAGCATCAACAACACTTTCTTTCTAGATCTGCTTAGAAATAGATTCAACAAATCCTATAATGCTACTACAACCGTTACCTCAGGTTAGGTAGGAACCTCCACATTCCACCTAAAATATACACTTACACTTCTAGTATGTCCTTATGATACAAGACAATCATAGATTGTTGATAATGTAAACAACACTTAAGTATTGACAAATTTAGTGGAGAGTTGTTACAGTTAAAGAAAACTAAAAGACCAAACCAAAACAAGTGACTACAGATAGCAGATCTGACTTAGAAAAACGATTTTTGTTAACTGAAAAAATTAAATAAAATTAGAAAGCACAGCTGTCAAAACATTTTGATTTCTACAAATCAAGCCTCATAATACCCAAAAACCTCAGACACTAAATCCAAAGAACATAACATACTGCACACTTTTAATAACCTTCAGCCAAATATAGTGTAAGATTCTGTTGAAAGTTACTGCCCTATAATTTAGATTAGATTGTCTTTGTGTAAAACTTAAATATTTATATTTGAAAGTACTCAGGTACTATAACTGCATAAGGTACAAGGCCACTTGACCTTGAAAAAGTGGGTCAAGGTCACCTATTTTCAATAGGCTTTTGCTCAATGCCAAGAGGCATCCTCAGTATTAATTTGGTGCAGATATCTCAATGCATTCTTTAGATAATGTGATTATGTCGTTGAATGGACAGACGGACGGACAGATAGACAGACAGACGACAAAACGATTACAATACCCCTTAAGCCAGAAGTTGGCTGAGGGGAAAAAACCTAATCTGAAACTACAGTCAATTCCTCAAAATAAATATCAAACCATTCATGTATTTCTGTCAAATTCGAACTAAACTGAAATCAAAAACCACACTGCAAGATTAGGAAAATAAATAATTTTTTTAAAAAACTCTTGTCCAATGTGAGTTCTGTCATGACTTTGCGGTGGTCTCTTTCATTACAGATAACTCACAGCAGCAGTGACAGCAGCACACATAGAAGTCACCAAAGCAACTACAATAAGGTTAAAGCAGGCCCACAGCTATGCACAACATCTGTAACACTACTGTGACAAGACACGTGAGACACATCCAACAAAACACTGGGTTGCTGCTTTTTGAAGTAAGGACGTGTCTGTATTAGCACAACTGGCCTGAGTACAGTATTGTCCGTGTGCACTGGTATGTGTGTTAATGAGTGACTCACTTCACCTAGCTGAACAGAGGGTAAAGGGAAGCAGACAATATACACCCTTGTAGCTCTTACTCCAGAGTCTTAAACTGTTATTGATTCACTGCAGTGGCAGAAGTCTGGGACCAAAAGGATTGGGTAACTCTCAGATTAAGTGCCGAATAGCTTGTCCAACTGCGGATCAGATGCTTAACTGTTAAAGCTTACAGTCAGTCCTCATGGAAAAGTCAACACTCCAGTCATTTTTAAAAGCACATTACTACAGAGAGTGACAAATGAAAGGAAAACCCTGATGAACGTGGACTCCTCAGGATGCCTAACCCCCATCCATAAATATGGGGGAGCTCACTGAACAGTTCTATGAAAATGTTGTGACTCTATGGTTTTCACCATCACTGTATCACAATTTTTTTTTGCCCATAAAAAGAATCACAACTGATAATTAGTCTTTTTCTGTTCATTTCATCCCATACCACCATCACATTATCATACACATACAGTACACCTGATGAAGAAAAAGAACCATTCATTGGAATTGAACACTGGAATACAAAGATAATTAATTTCTGTTTGCCTCTTAGGCTTCATAAACAAAATCTGCACAGGGCACATTTGACATAAATAATAGCTGTCTGTTTCATCAAGCTGTGTTTACTGGTATATTTTCATCGTTAAACCCACTGTAGTTAGCTCAAATCCCTCCAATAAGCCAATTATCAAATACACCGTTTTGGAAAGTTAGGGTTGCTTCACATAATGAATTGCAAAGTTATTTTTATTTGGTTGAGACTGGCAGAGGAAAATGTGTAGCAATATTATGTGAATTCATTTTTCTAATTAAATAAAAGGGCCACTGGAAGAGTTTATGAACGTCAAAATGCAGACTGGAGGCATCAGTTGGAAAAGATTTTAACAAGACAAACAATGTGAAGGATGCATAAGGTGAAAATTTGGAAAAACGTGAAACAGGATGAAAATTATATGAAATATTCAATAAGAAAACTGTGAAACAGGCAACAAAATGCAAATGATGTAAACAGACACAAAAAAATGAAAGACAATGTAAAAAGTGGAACAATATAAAAATATATATATCAAACGCAACAAGATTAAAACGTAATGAGAGACATTTAAAAAGTCCCTAAAAGAGGCTTTAGAAACAGTTTGTTCAAAGTACAAGTGTAGGAGGGTCAATAAAAATGTAGAGCTATGGCAACTCATGATGTATTTTTTAAGCTCAGATCCAGAATAAACGTCTTTTGGGTTGAATCTGAAAAGTTTGGGAGCCACAAACCTAACTGTGAGAGGAATGAAAAAGGAAAGACCTCAAACACTGTGAAAATAATCTATATGAACAAACTTCATGAAATGTGTTTCTTAATTTAAAAATGGATATGAGGGTACATTATTGGATACAACAGGTTTTTAATTATTTGTACCTCAAGCGATTTCTTAGTATAAATAATATTATTAATTAATTACTAAATCACATAATTATTACAGTGGTGCCTTCAGGGCCTGTAGTACAGCTCTACAATGAATCATTTATGATGCAAAAACCTTATGAAAAAATAAGTTTGAGTAATAATTCAGTTATACTAAAACTGACTGTGTAGCTGGGGTTAAACAGCTTGACTTTCACTTGTCTTGTTATAGACAGAGGCCCGCTGCAGTCTCACAATCAATCAAAATTACACATATCAAGATCTCTAATGCGTGTTACACCAGTGCATCAGCAAAGCATGTGTGAAATCAGTGTTCTGATGGCTGCAGTCACCATAGCTCACTGTAGCACTGTGCACAATTGTATTTCATCAGCAGTAGAACAACACATTACACAAACTCCTGTGGCTTAAAGTGTATTAACTGAACACTTCAAATGCAGTCAGACTCTGAAGAATCACTATCAATAGACATCCTTGCTAGCCTAGAGACATTAATGCTACAAACAATCCACAATGCAACAGTCGCTGCAAAAATACACTATTAAAATTAATATCAAAGGTGCAAGAAAGTTTAGAAACCAGTTATTTTATATGGCCTGCATTAGAATACAGCTGGTTGTCGAGACAGCTGTATTTATAGCGCATGAACTTATTTCCATGTGACAACCATCGTAGCGAGAGCGGACATGAACGTTCACAAAACAGGGAACACAAGGTGAGAATGCAAAACAGCACGGTCCGTCACCTCCAATGATAAGGTCTGCTGACGTGGAGCAGAAATTCAAGGCTGCACTGTCCTCAGGTGGCTACAGGGCTGAGTGTCAGAGTCATTCTGTCAAGGTTTCTGGGACTCTCTTGGGAAAAAAAATAGGACCAATGGCCCTGTATCTCACCTGCATGTTCTATCAAGAATCAATAACAAGTTGAATTTGCGAGGTTGTCAGGTTATGCTGTTGTGTAGGAGTCCTGTGGTCTACATACAGGAGATCAATCTCCCAATAGAAGTGGATGGTACTTTCACTGGAGGAGCACTCAAAAAATGACATGAAAGTCCATATATGACTTCCTATCAATGCTCAGTAGTAACTATATTGATATATATAACAATGAGTATGTTAGAAGCCATCAAAACATGGACCATTATAAATAAAGGCAAATTTTTTAACGTTTCAAAAACTCATCAAATATGCAAAAATCTAAATTTCTCAAAACTGTTGACCAACTTTGTAGACATTGTCCCAAGGAAGCTACATAAAAAAAATTGAAATGAATCCGACCAGTAGTTTCATCAGAGAAGATGTTTGAAAAAATTGCTAACAAAGATAACGATGACGATATGAAGGCGATTATACCAGACACAGCACCTTCACAATAGCTCATGGCTCATCAGCCAGTGAGATAAAAAGTCTACAGGAGAACAAATACTGATGCATAACAAATAGTTGTATTTCTACTTATAGGGCTGGGCAATGAAACAAAACTTTTTGAATGCTCAAGTTTTAGTTAAAGAAACTTTTCCACAGTTAGTTCTAGTTTTAACCCTATATTACACACGTATTACACCCTGCAGTATAACTTCTACAGCTGACTCACAGAATAATGTCAACAGAGTTATCCTGTATTCACATTATCACTCTGTACAGATTAACCAGGGTTTCTCTGTGCAGACGTTAGCTGCCTCCCACTGAACAAATGAATTTCCACACAGTACATCCACTCAACACTATGAACCTGATTTACTAAAGGTTTGCACGTGTAAAAACATGCGCAAACTTGACTGTGCAAAAACACGTTGAAGCTTATCTACTAACAGGACGCACCAAGGGTTGCGTTTCTCAAATGGTCAAACTAGTTCACACAACCCATTAAGCATGTTTGCCTTGATGAATATGCAATATGGGCGTTTCTGTCAGAACGCACAAAATTATTGAGAGGAGTAAATGCAAATATTTATTTAGCGCGTGGAATAGGATTTACCAAACCTGAAACTGATTGCGGTGGCTGATTTTGTGTCTACTTAGCACATCTGAAAGGCAGGTTTTAACTGGCACAGCTTTGCGCAAACCTGGCTGCAGTAGTTGTGGTGAGGCGACTGCATAGGCTCAACCAAAGGCAACGCAGAGAACCAATCTGCCCTGCTCGCGTCAACATTTTTGGAATGACGAAAGAAAAAATAATTGAAACGCAACGCCTACCCAGCAGTTCCATTACAGAACTTCCAGATGAACTAGGGGAGGATTTGGGTCCAGTCACAAGGAGGAGTCATGCAATACCTTCTGAATAAACTCCTCCAACGTTACATTTCCTTGTGTCTGGATCATTCCGGCACACTGTTGCCATTAGTGCTGCTGTATCCCAGAACAGTTTTTCCAACATACTGTCTCCATGACAACAACCAGTAGCGCACGCAAAATCCTCATTTAAACAGGGGTGGTCTCCAATACTTTGTGCGTTATTGTGCAGACGATCTTAGTTGATCACCCATGACACGCAGATCAATAGCACATGCATTTTTTAGCACGAGTGAGCAAATCTGCGCCCGTTATTTGCGATCTTAGTAAATCAGGCCCTAAGACTTCATAAGAACCAGAGATGAGTTCACACCTGCCACGAGGACACAGATGAGTTAGCTGAATGAATGTGCTCAAGTAGTATATTTACAATCAGCTGCTCGAGAGAATATGATATTTCCTTATTGTAAATTTCCTTTAAGAACACATTTCTGCAAACCTTAACCTCAGAATTACTCAAGTACAATTACAGTAGATAATTTCACAGGAATATGGTGCAATATGTGGGTCATGGACAAAGATTTTCAGTTCGACTGCATTTTTTCAGTGCAGTCAAACCATCATGCAGTGCGATCAGCTCATTCTAAATCTATTCTTATTTATTTACAACACATATGAAAATGTAACATTACTCAGTTTTGTTATGAATTTATCTGTACACAACATTGCACTAGATATTCTAAGTTTTCCTATTGTGTATTATGCATTTTGTAAAAAACGGCCTGTTGAAAATCCTTATACACCATAAACCCATATATGATAAACTTAAGGTTAAGCAAAGTCGTACACGTCTTGTACACGCATACAATGAACCTCATTAGCTCCACTCAACACTCAAGAGACTGAAATAGCTGCAGATATTAGTGTCAATAACATTTTATTTATACGGCTTCAAACTTAAATACACAACTTTGACAGTTGTGCATTTGCATGCTACCTGATAAAGACTGGGAAATGACTTTGACTCTGCACACAATATTGTTCCTTTTAACTTTTTGTACTAATAATTAGCCAGGAAAGAAGTCAATGTTCACCTCTGATTACATAACACACGAACAGGACTTTTACCTCTGGAAATCTGAAGCAGGGTTTTTTTTCCCTAGGGCTGTGCAATATGACAATAGGACACTTAATTCAGACTGTCCTATCCATCTTTAATTTCATTGTATTGTAAGTCATCCTCTTCACATGTCATTTGGATGGCATATTCTTCCACAGAGCATGGCCACAGGTGGGAAATTACAAGAAACACAAATGATCTTGGAGAAAAATGAACATGAAGTTAGCTAATGGACACATGGAAACGGTTTGGGTCGTAAACATCACTACATTCAACCACTAATTATCAGCACCCCACATATACATGCACAGTGTTTTAGTACCTACTTTTCATAAGTAATACATTAATCTACTGAAATAAATAGGCCTATCTGTAAATTTAAATATTTCTCACTTGCTATTTTGTTTAATGTTGCTCATGCATATGTTGAAATATTCTATTAAAAGGTATTTTTTCAGAAGTCAAAAGATTCCAGTCCTTGATAGAGTATAAATAAGGTATAAAAATGAATGTGTGTTCATCTTCACTTAGAAACACCTCGAACTGTCACTTCTGTCATAAACCATGTAGTTTGAGACATTATCAGGCGACACTAATTTGCTAGTCTATGGACAAAAATGTTACGGATCATCACAGAGGTCATCTGATTGGTATGGAACAAACAGTTTTCAAAAAATAGCTATTATAATCAGTGAATTGAGCAAAGACTCATTCATACAGTAAACTCTTTCATCTTTTGTCTGAAAATCTTTGTGTTATACATCTAGATTTCTGAAGTGTTCTGCTGCATGGTCAGCATTTGTCATATTCCAACCATAAAGAAGATGTTGAAAAGACAAATAACCCTTTACACTGTTTATCATGTTGAATAAGAACTCAGGGCACAATGCTTTTTTCTTTAATTAACTAAAGTATTAATGTAGCTGGCTTTATCATCAATAAAATAAAGTAAATAAGCACTAATTCACGAAATAGGAGACTACAGGTGTGTTTTAGCCTTGTTATGTCTTTCACAAGTTTTGTCATTTTTGTTCCATTGTAGCTTACAAGTCATTTTCATCATCGCCATTTTGGTCCAGTTAAATGTCTTAAACCTTTTTT